>NC_136616.1:27687880-27927746 GCF_933228915.1 Telmatherina bonti
TTTCATTCAGTGAAAGGTCCTGTTGTTGTGCATGTTGCCTTATTGGGGCTCTAAAAGGAACTTAACCGCTGTTAACATCACTCATTACTCAGCTGTTCCTATTGTGACAAAACAAAATGTCTCCTCTAAAAAAAAACTCAGTTGTCCCAACATGCTCGCCTGTGAAAACTGAGTGAATTCCTCACAAAGAGGCCTGAGCTGGGCCATATAGCTTCTTATGATATGTTGCTGCTCCAAAATCTATGGACTATTCATTAATACTGTAATCGCTTTGTCCAGTTAAGGGTTGGGGGTAAGCTGGAGCCTATCCCGGTAATCATTGCGCAAGAGGCAGGGTACTTCCTGGACAGGCCGTCAGGAAGGTCGCAGGGTCAATACAAAGAGATAAACAACCATTCACACTCACTGTAGGGACAATTAAGAGTAACCAATTAACCCAACATGCATATCTTTGGACATACGTGTTGGAGAACCCACACATACACGGAGAGAACATGTAGTATCCACACCTACAACCCAGCCGAGACTTGAACCAGTAACCTTCCTGCTGTTTTTTTTTTTTCTTTTTTGACTGATCAACTAGTTTTAAAAAGAAAGTGTATCCAATGAAATAGTCTATAAGCGCATTCTCATTTGTCTTTCTGTCTTTTGGCCGCACTGAATTACAAGACTATCTGAAAAACATCTCCAAAAGGTTCCCCAGTAATACTCTTCATATTTCATAAACCATCACAAGAACAACCCTTCCTCCTCCTTTTATTGCAAGAAGCAAGCTGATGGTAAACGTCATGACAGATAAATCAATAAATGAATTTACAGTCGGTGGCTTCATCTTCCACATAAGTCTTGTGGTGGTGCGTTCAGGTACTAAATCAGCATAGATTTGATGATCAGGTCACCGTGTGTCTCCACATTTCCTCCACGCGAGCTGTAAACTGAGCAATGTGCTGAGGAAACCGGCAACTCAGGAGATGCTGAACAATCTATTAACGCTGAAGAAAAGTGGATTTAACAACTCTGCTCCTCTGGTGTGTCAAAGCTGGGTCAAAGCGAAGCCTTGTGCTAAGCGCCTGCCAAACACGTTCAAAGTCTGGCAGAGATAAAGGAGCCCACCACCCCGCCCCCCTTTGACATTTTCAGAAATGCCATGTATGACAACCTCTAAAAGCTACAAAAAAAACAAACAAAAAAAACAAAAAAAAACCCAGTTCTTCCTGCTTCATGTTCTAAAAAGCATCCCCCCCCCCCCCCCTTTCAAATGCAGCACTTTTGACAAACCAGAAAGCGGCCTGAACATTTCAGCAGCTTCAGAGCAGCGCGCGCTCCTTCTGCTAATTCAGCCGGGGTCACGCTGCCGCGGAGTGTTTGTGGGAGTGCTTCGCTGTGGGACTTTTACATTCAACAGGCAGCCAGCCATTTGAATAACTGTTTTAAAATGTCTTTCTTAATATCAAAATCCCATTACTTATTATTCCGCACACTCCCCGGCCATGAGCGACGCAACTGGTGAGTTTTTTTTTTTTTGTGCGTGCGCCCGTCTAATGGAAAGCACTTATGCGAGGCCATGGAGACTCACTCAGGATGCGGCGTTAATGGAAACTCGGAACACAGACAAGGCAGACCACTTGATGTGGATTGGCTCATTAACTGCACAAGTGGAAAGACTGCACTGCAAGGCACCCAGGGATGAAGATAACGGCGTCACTGTCATCTGTGTGACAGCAAGGTTTGCCTGGAAGGTTTTCAAAACATATATTCAGAATTTAATTAAAGATGAGAGTTCCTCGGTGTTTCCTCAAGTATTTCCGTCTTAGGTGAGGAGGGGATAAAACCTCAGAGGATTAATTTAGTCGTGGAACTTTCTGATTGCTAAGTACACTTAATATAATCAACATTTATCACGTGTAGTTTTGGGATAAAAACGCAATTTAACACTTTGGAATTGTTATCCAGATTCTTTGAACAGTCATATATTCCATGTATAATGTCCACAGGCGGCTGAAATGAGTTTCCTCTGCAGGGTGGCCAGGCTCTCCCTTAGAGATAGGGTGAGGAGCTCGGTCATCCTGGAGGGGCTCAGAGTAGAGCAGCTGCTCCTCCGCATGGAGAAGAACCAGTTGAGGTGGCTCAGGCATCTGGTTAGGATGCCTCCTGGACGCCTCCCTGGTGAGGTGTTCCAGGGATGTCCCTCTGGGAGGAGACCACAGGTAAGACCCAGAACACGCTGAAGGGATTATATGACTGGCCTGGGAACGCCTTGGGACCCCCCACAGAGTTGGCAAATGTGGCTGGGGAGAGGGAAGTCTGGGCTTCCCTGCTTAGGCTGCTGCCCGCGCAACCCGACCCTGGATAAGCGGCAGAAGATGGATGGATATTACATGAGTTTAAACCATCTGTTACTCAAAAAAGAGAATACAATGTAAATCTTAGGACTTACAATCAAGAGGAAATTTGGAGTTTCAGATTTACAGCTGGACAATTTTTAATCAGACCATTTTTTCTGTACAGAAAGCACTTTACTCAAATTGCCTTCATACATTACATTTTATAACGGTGTTATACATCAACACCCTTATGAGCAGCAGTATTAAATCTAATCAGTGCACAAGCTGTCAACACAGCAACCTGACCTTCTAAAGCTGACACGGTGAACATGCCAGCTGCTTAACTGTGTTCACTAGCACCATGGCTGCCATTTTGAGCTGCATGCCTTTGCCGAGAACAGCTGTCTGTTTGCTGCAGGTTTGATGAGGGCTATTAGAGAGAACCAAACAATATGAGACTAACAAACCCAAATAAATGAGCTGAAACATGAGAAAATGCTCTGTTCTGTGGAGCAGAGTTAAACAGAGGAGTTGAGTGTTCCCTTATGGGCGCCAGTTAAAATCCCAGTGCTGATTTTCCAGTTAAATCATATGTAGTCTGAACACTTTTAAAGCAGATAAAATGCTGGTAAAAGATGTTTTAAAAAAGTATATATATATATATATATATATATATATATATATATATATATATATACATACATATATATATATATATACACATACATATATATATACACATACATATATATATATATATACACATACATATATATATATATATATATATATATATATATATATATATATATATATATATATATATTATTTTTTTTTTTTTTTTTGGGTGTATATATATATATATATATATATATATATATATATATATTTTCCATTATTTTCTGACACAGTCATCAATAAAACGGCATTTATTGTAACACATGTGCACGGCTAGAAGAGACTTCAGAAGAATGTCTCTTTCACTTACAGCAACCCGACAAGCATACAACAAGGCAGACTGTACATAAGAGAAAGATGTCATCCAGATATAAAGCTGATGAGGGAGAGCCTCAAAGCGATGGCCCCCGAAACTTCTGGGCTACTTCAAAACCTGTCAGCTTCCCTCATGAAATATTAGGTCAATAGATCTTACGCTCAACTCCTCATGGTGTCATTAACTAGACTAATTCCTTCTTATTAGTGTGCTGGTGGTGATTTAAAAAAAAAAAAAAAACAGTAATTCAATGACAGAGGGGAGGCGGGGTCCTCAGATGTCAAGTATCTCTCTGCATGTCCCTTCTGTCTTTTGGCTTCAAATCAGAGCAAGAGGTTTATTGATGACTGTGGCAACATCCATCTCCCAATGTAGCTCAATAAATTCTGAATTTAACTTCAGGCCATTTGCTTTTTCTTTTATGCTGCTGATATTGGTTGAAAATGGCAATGAGTAACTACGGTATTTTAGTTGCATTATTATTCACATTCCAGCCAATGTCAATGTCTTTTCACCAGTATACAAAGCTGGTAATAAAAAAAAAAGCTTACAGAGGTAACAAAAGTCAATGTGATGCCCTTTCATAGCATACAGAAAGAACTGAACTAAAGCAGCTTTGAAAACGTGACTTTGGTAAATTATCATGAACGTATTCAACCTTTTTACTCATATCTTTGATGCATCTATTTTACTTTTTATGCATGGACAGAAATGATCCAACCTCCTTGAACTTTACGTTACTGCTTTATGTTCCTGACAGACACACCTGAGGTGATAAGCATCATTACATTACACGCTGACCCACACACACCCACACACACACACACACACACACACACACACACACACACACACACACACACACACACACACACACACTTTTATTTTCTGCTAGTGTCAATCCAGAACATCAAAGAAAGCAGCAGCAATCATTACACCACTGGATTATTTATTACACTTGAGTGGCATTTTTTCCTCTCTGTGCGCCCCCAATTTTCAGTCTTGTCGTCTCTCTACCTACTTTCCTTCCCCAAGGCGAGGGTGGTTGCTAAGCAACCCGTACAACACAACAGCGCAGCTCTCCAACTTGGCTCTCCGCTCGACGTGTCCCTGTGGTGTCAGACAATCAAATACATGAGTGTGCTTTCAAACAGAGTATGTGTGGGGAAAGGTGAAACCTATGAATAGTTTCCACCTCATAAGCCAAAGTCCCTTTAGGCTTTAAGAGCTGCCTCTTGACTCAGGAGTAACATCATCTTGCATTCATCAAGAAACTCTAAAGTACCTTTAACAGAAGATACAAAAAGAAAATATCCATGCATCTGTTCAGATATGATTTTAATTCATCCCAGCTTGTGCAGAACCACCAGCAAGCGACCTGTTAGACAAGAGACATTTATCTAGAGACTTATTTGGCATCTTCAAGGCCTACATGGTTCCTAATGCTTCTCAACAGCCCAGAAATATGTGTCGTATCATGTAATAATAGCTATGAAATTATAGCTACTATTGCTTGGCAACGGATTTATGTTCCAAGAGGTGCAGCAATCTCAAAACCTGATTAATTTCTCTGTGTCTAAAGATACAAGGGCTTGCACTGGAGCGTGAAGAGCCTCGAACAAAACCTGCAAAGATGCTCTATGGCAAAGCAAACTCCCACAGTTGGGAACTAAAACATTAAGAGAATCACTGCAGTCCTAGTGCAGTTCTTTCAACATGATGTGTTTTGTTCCCCTGCATCACCACTTACACAAAAGTACAAATGTAATCTGACCACAAGTGGTAGAAAAAAAAAGAAAGAAAAACAATAAAAAGAGAAACTCGTTCACCAGGTACACCCAAAAAAATTAAAGACTTTCATAGACTGGAACGACGTTAAGCTAGCTGCTTATAGAGTACATTCAAAGAATCATCATGGCTTTACAAAAATATACATCTGTGGGCACGCACAGAGCGACACAAGTTGGTGCATCTGGTACTTTAAAAGACAAAAGGTAAAAACAGGAGATCTCTCGGTTTACAAAAGCAAAGCTCAAGAAACAAATGGCACTTACAGTTACTATAGCAGAGAGGAATCTCCAGGGCAGCATTACAGCCAAACACACACAAACAAACACTCCCACAGTTAGAACTCAGATCAGCGGATGGACACCAAGCTGCTTCACAACACAGTCGGCGGCCTTTTCTCTCAATCAATGCAATCAAGGAAGCGGATTACAGAATAAAAATAAAGGTAAACAAAATCGTACAAGGCGTTGTTAACTTTTCTTTAAATCTTGACCGGATTCTAAAAAACAAAGGTTTGCCAATTAAATAACTAAAATGATAAGTACTGGCTTCTAATCCACTCCTTACTCGCCTCTTATCACGACTTCGGTAGGAATCTGAGCCCTGAAGGTGTGAAGCACTGAGCCTACATGGAAGGCTTCTATAGTTTAATGCTGGAAGTCAGAGAATTGTGTCTGTAACAGGTGATATCAAAGTCAATCTAAAAAAAATGTAAAAAGACTGTTTACAATTGATCCAGAGATGCTTTTCCCATCATGGGCGAAGACGATAAGACAACAATCAAGTTTATGCAAACGTCCCCCCCAATAGCAGATATGACATGTCAGGTACAACTCGCTCTGTGTGAGCTGGCTGGTCTAACAGAGATTCAGGCCTCCGGCACTGCTGTTTTCTGGTCTTGGTTCTCCTCTGCAGGAGGACTGAGCGGTCCGGCCCACCACAGAGTCAAGGCGTTATCTTGCTGGATCTCCCGCTGAGACATCACAGCTCCGCCCGCCTCGGTGTCAGAGGCCGAGTCCCCCTCGCTGTCGCCGGGCCACGGGAACTGCCGCTGGCCGCTGGATGTCGCCAGCAGCGGCATGAAGGGATGGATGCTGCGGAAGCAGAGTAATAGTAACAGCAGAGGAAAAACTCGGACCATTTCTAAGATTTTACACACATTACAAACACATTACATGATAAATCTTCATTAGTTATCATCCTAAAAAATTTAACAGATAATTCGGTACTTTCCATGAATCCAGTCCGCTTATAGCAGTTATAAGCTTCACTAAATCGCATCTCCTGAAATTAGAAGCTCTTCTCTTCCTGAAAGACCTTGTTTATGACCTACATTTTTGTGCAAAATAACTGGGGGACACAATCGCTGAAAAACAGGCAGCACAACAGCGACACTGAGCAGCCGCTTTGACATGGAAGGATATGTTGGACAAACGCAGGCTAAATGAAGTGAAAGACTGAGGGTGTGCATGCTCTTTGCTTTCCTCCCAGATAAGAAGTAGCCCTAAGCACTGAGTGAGCACACTGCAGCTGGCAATGGAAGAGTTTTTAATTAACCTGTTGAGTAGATTAGACTGTAATTAAAGATGCTAATTTTGGTGTAAAAGTATTAACTGTACTATGAAGCTGCAGCTGTCTGTGAGCTGTACAAGTGTAATTATACATAACAACTGATGTCAAAACGTTGTTGTTAAACAGTTTTTTTTTTTTTTTTGCAAATGGCGTTATATTTGTAAGATCACTGACTGCTCAGCGACGTGGAGTATTAATATTTCACTAAGCAGACGTATGTTTTACAGTGGGAAGGGCTCTTATTCTTCTAGGGTCTCATTGCATCTGCTGTGTCATTAATAACAAATGAAAACCTACTTTGGAATAAAACTCAATGACGTTGTGAAGAGCTTTTACCTGATGCCATTGGTGCAGTCCCAGTGGGCCTGGAACTTGAGCTGAGGTTGTAGGAGTTCTTCGTTCTCATCAGGAGGAGCTGTTTGAGTATCCCAAACCGACACCACTCCCTCCGTGTCTCCGCTCAGCAAGTACCTGCCTGACCTGAACACACACACAATAACACAAGTGTGCAAATACAAATACAACAGAACTGCCTACAGGCCGTAATTTAATGGTCAAAGCTGAGTGTTTACAAATGAAGTGGCTAAAAAAAACTTGTGTTACAATCATCAGAGTTCAGTTCGGGAGGGTCAACTTACTGGTCCAGGTCGAAGTAGATGCGCTGGTTAGTGGCAACATTCCTCTTTAGAGAAAATACAACTTTTCCTGGGTCTCTCAGGTCCCAGCATAAGATCTCTGAGTCCTACACACACACACACATACACAAACATCTGGTTTGTATTGACTGTGGAGACTATCCACTGCCACAATGCATTCCCCATTCCCCTGGACTTAACCATAATCATCACAGCTGAATGCCGGGCCTGACCCTAAAACCAAGTTTCACCCATTAAAGAAAAGAAAAAAACCCTTTTAGCACACTCTTACAGGAGTCCGTTTAAGAAAGTGTTTAAGAAAAAAAACACACACTACAGTACATTCCTTTGTTATTAACTAATGATTTAACTCTAAATTATATTTTAGTCTAACTTGAACAAGTTAAAATAACACTGGAAATTAGAGCTCAGCTCAGGAAAGGAAACAAATATATGCAACTCCCCCCGAAAAAAAAAAAAAAAAAGTATATTTAGATTGATAATATATCTAAAGATGCCAAAGTCAGCCTCTTATTTACAAATATATATATATCTTTTTTTTCTCTGTATGTAGATATAATTTTCCTGTGTGTAAATAAAAGAGAATCCTTTCATTCATTCACTCATTTTCTATGCCACTTAATCCAATTCTGAAAAGTCCCTGTGACAGTTTGTCAGTGTATAATTTACACTGACACATATGTCAGAGCTCAGCTAATAACTTAGAAACTATATTTAGTGATTTTTTTCCGACCCCTCCCACAATTTTGAAGAAAAAAAACAACCCATCAACCAGTCCAGCGGCTTTTTCTGGTGATATTGGAGATTTTTGCTGACTGACGTAAAAGTAGCAGCAGCTGCTGTATCAACACTTTAATGTCCAAAAGAACAGACAAGTAGCTCGGTCCTCACGAAGCATCCAGCTTCAAGCTGCAGCCAGAGCAGGAGGTGATCAGCGCTGCTGCCTGACCAGACAGAAGTTACCACTGGTTGATCCCGTCCTGCCTCACTGTTACATTATGTCCATTAATGAAGCGTGTCGATGAAAACATGTTGCAAACTCTAAATCAGAGCTGTTAGTGAAAATACTTTAAAAAATGACACTTTTAACTTTCGGTCTCTTCAGTTTCAGCCAGGAATCTTTTCAATCTTCTTTTTTTTATACTACTTTGAATAGAAATGCAATAAAATAGATTTTTACAGACATTACAGGAGCTTGAGTTTGCAATATTAATGTCTATTATTGGATTTAGTCATCTACAATTTTTTTTAAAATTTTATTTATTTTTTAAATTTCTATTTAGTCATTTATGGTTTTTTTTATTTTATTTTTACTAAAACACATTTAAATGTAAAAATATTGCTTTTTGGGGCAAATATTGTTATGTGATTAACTGGGATTATTTACAAAGATTGTTATTAAATAGATTTTTCTTAAACAAGCCTCTCCCCACAATTTATTTCAAGTGTCAAGATGGTTCAACATATGTACAAGTTGTTTACTAATGAATATTTCATTGTAATTAAGGCTCAACAGGTAACTTTTATCTCATCTTAGCTAAAAAGCATGAACGCTAAATGATCCCACCTTCAAAGCTGCTGGGTATACCGATGAGAAAATATTGTGCAAAACTTCAGCCCATGACTTTTAGAGGAATGCCATAATGACTAATCAATTCATCACCTGCTGAGTCATGCCATCTCACCCAGTTGTACAAAACCTTGACAATGCAGAAATCTGTCATGAACACGACCTAGATTTTGTTTGCTGCAACATTTGAAGCAGCATTGCTCCCTCCAGCTCTACATGACGGCGCGTGTGCATGTTTACCTTGCGTCCGCCAGTGTACAGGTAGTTGCCATCAGGGGAGAAGAGCAGATGGGTGAGGCCTCCGTGGTGGCGGGTTGGCAGCAGAGCCAGCAGGGTGCCATCCTGACAGGAATAGAGGCCGGCGCAGCGGGAGTAGGAGCCGCATGCATACACAGACTGACAGGGGCTGAAGGCAAAGCAGGAGATGATGCCACTCTGGCCCTGCTTCTTCACTGCAGTCAAGACAAGAGCGGGTGACATTTCATTGAGTTTGTACATTTTATTGCTCACAATCTAAATACTTATGTCCTCAAATATGATTCTCTTTGGCAACTCCTAAATTCTCCAATAAAACTAAAGCACAAACTCAGAAATGAATTGTATAACAACGTTCTAATTTACCCTTCAGGAAAAGTTTCGCTGCTCATTTTGGCCACAAAGAAGCAGAAATCCGGGTTATATTACCTATTTTTAAAACAGACTTTTTGTCCATTCCTCTTATCATGAACAAGGCTTATGCAAATCACATTAGACAGCAATCAATGAGTGGAACTAAATGTTGTTTTATGAAGCAAAAACACTGACATAAATCCTCACTACATGCATCTGTCTGCAGCTTTGTTGCTACCTCAAAAACATCTCTTTATCTCAAATACCTTGATACTTCAAGAAATAAATGATGACAGAAAATCAGGATAGCTACATAAATATAAAACCACAACTAGAAAAATGTACATTTCTAATCATTCTGGACATCTATAAACAATCCAGCAAACTGGAGTTTCTTAAAAAACATGAGAGATAAGAAAACCATCACTATAAACATTTAGTTCTCCTTAGTTTTAATCTAAAGAGTAGAATAAAAACTCTCCTTGTCAGTTTGTTCAAGGAGACTGGAGCCTGGGAGGCTTAACAGCCAGCTGTCAAACTGCTGCAACTTAATGAAAAGAAGAAAGAGCCCACTTCAGGCAATGCTTTCCACGTTGTCTCTGTTCACTTGTTTGTTCGTCTAGGCCTTTAATTTTCACAGAATATTGATATGAAGTCTTTATTTTATTTTTATTTTTTGGTGGAAAGTGTTTTGAAACAGCCATGAATGTCCTTGAAGCGGTTAAAAAACAAGACTTGCTCTGATGATTTCCATCATAATCTGATCTTTTATAAAAAATCAATATTCATTAATTAACGCCAATGTGAGTGGAAAGGTTAAACTGTCTGTAAGGATGATTTATGCATAATGACAGCAATTCAGATGGTTCTTAGTTTTCACGCAGACAGACTGAAAAGAGCAGCTATGAGATTAACATGTGAGGCCGTGTGATGTCAGCTGATAACTGACCTACGGTGGGCCGCTCCTCGCAGTCTCTTCCGGGGCGCTCGGTGTGAAAGACCCTGACCGTTTTGTCAAAGCCGCAATAGAGCTGCGCTCCATCCGGCGAAAAGCAGAGCGAATGAGCCGCCGTAAGTTCGTCCAGGTGATTGTAGGGTCGGAAACTGGCTCGAACCTCCCCGTAAAATGCATCCCACACGTGCACCGGGTTGTCACGGCTACTGCTTGCAATACTGCGGAAGAGGGAGGGAAAAACCAGCCAAAAATAATCAGAAAAGGGAGTAAATTAGCAACATACAGGTAATAGTTTATCACACAGACTGATAAGTTCCAAGAGCTGTTAATAAAGTGAATCCCATGAGTAATTGTTTTTGGACGGCCGGCCAGACACAAACAAATCGTTTTACAGGTGCACCTTATAAAATCCATTCAGCACGCAAAGAAATAGAGATTTCTTACTGCCTTCCGTTGCTAGAGGGAGACAATAAAAAGAAAACAGAACAGATGCAAATAAAAAAAGGCTGCCAATATATTTCCGAAGTGCTTCTACGAGCAAAACGTTTCGTGTGAATTATCGTCTTGTTTCATTCGCAGACTTTCCCTCATCTTCCTGCATCAAAACAAACACGCAGCACCGTGCTCTGCTTCATTACAGAGACACGAACCTTGATTCAAATCAAGGCCAAAAAACTGAGCAATGCCTTTTTAACTCTAATTATTGGGCACTGAACAAATGCGGAAACATCACTGCGGCTCAATTAGACAAAGGAAATTAGCCCCTGCGTTGCCACGGCGTTCTGTTACGGCCCCTCTGAGCCGCGGCTTTATTCCAGAGCAGGGAAATGCCCAATTATAATGCTACACTGCTGCTAGCTTGGAGTGATGCCTAGAACTCAGTGCAACTTAACCGAACCATAACGGGGGCCCTTATTCCCTCCCTGCAGGAGGGACATCAACAACACGCAGCTTTTGGCAGATGAAGAGTTCAAGGAGCGTGAGGGGAGGACTGCGAAACAAAATGACAGTGAAGCAGTCAGGTGGGAGACCGGATTGGTTGGAGAAGTTTTTAATAAACGCAACCGCCCTCTTTTATCCGGTTACCTTAGCCCTTAACAACGCAGCATGCCTGACCACCTGGCCGTGCCCTACAGGTGGTCCGCTCTGATAGGTGGCAGCCATCTGAAGACAATCTAGAGCGCGTGCTGTCAGCTCCCACTGGCATCCTCAAGATGAGCAGGTCTTACCGCTGCGGCTCATACACTAAAGGCTCTCAAGTGGTTGACTACCCGTTTGTTGATCATTTTGACACTAATACAACTTTGATCTCTTGGTTTTCAGCTCTCGACACCCCCCGCCCTCCTTCCCTCACTCAGGGAAAGCTGCTCGGTGTTACATGGAGCGATGTCAGTGCTGGGGCTTGATCAGAGGGAACTGCCAGAGGGTGGAGGTTGTAAACGGGAGATGATGGGAGCCGGGGGAGGAGGGGAAAAACAGTGAGAACTGTTGGCAACTTGACCTCAGCTCGTTAGCGCGGTCTCAGCTCTCTTACCACAGACGATCAGCATTCTCCAGAGACGGCTGGGTGTTGCTGATGCTGGCTGCGCTTCAGAGCCCAAAACCAACACGTAGTGATGACATAATTACCCCATGCATGCTTGTGCACAGGAGGCAGAAAAAAAAAAGAAAAAAAAAAGATGCCTCTAGTTAGGGAATCATGAGGCCCTTTAGGTGTTTGTCTACAGCTGGGCAGAATCAAGGTGAAATGCACCGTGGGCCTCAAACAGTCGAGCAGATTGTGACAAGAAGAAGGCCGACCTCTCGCTCTTTGGACACACAACAAGGCTTTTACAGCTTTTTTAGCCGCAAAGCAACAAGTTCAAACAGCAAATGCAAATACCGAGGAGATCAAAGAATGACTCATGTGTTTACAACTATCTTCAAAATGTGGAAATGTCTGTGTGCTTTACAAAAGCCAAAGTCTTCTCCCCCCCCTGAGCTGAATCGTTCCTGAGCTGGGGACTCAGAAGTGCGTGTTTCTGCTGTTTTATGCAAGACAAACCCTTTGATTTTAAATCCCATGAAAACAGTACATCTAACACTGCACATCAACACGTAATAAACAGAGGATGATACACAGCTGTTCCAGGCTAATTTAAGGTTTAACAAGGGAAAATACTATGCATGATTCCTTTGAGAGGGTTGCTGGTGCAGTGTCCACCATAGTGATTGTTTAGTCAATATCAGATTGAACTCACAAGCACGTGTCTGGCTCCAACGAGTTCATCTTTGGGAACCAGCAGTAATCGTAGATGGTGTCTCCTTCTGTCATCCTCAGCACTGGATTCTAAAACAAAGAGCAGAGGAGAAAAAAACAATCTCATAAGATTTTATCGGATTTTCAGACTTGTTGCTCATATTTATTCTCATCCATTTTTATCTGATCTTAGTTTCATTTTTTTAAAAGATCGTTTATAACTCCAGTGTTTTTTTCCGATGTGTTTCCAGTGTGCTTTTTTGGCGATCCTTGATGCCTGGGAGTAATCCTGCTTGTTCTGCAGGGACGTTATTGTGGGATCTGCTCTTGTCTGGGTGGCTGGGGATGGGTAGTGGCCTCTGTGGTGATGGGTGGGCTGGGTCCCAGTGTGCATGGATCCCAGGTTGATGTTTCCTTACAGCAGCGTTAGGCCAGATGTGTATTTTTCTATGACTATTATTGGTGTGTGTGTTTTTATGTGTTAATGAGATAGAGAGGGGTCAGTGAGTGCTAACATTGATTATTTAAATTTTTAATGTGCAAATATATTTGTGTAAAGCACTTTGTAATGCTTGTCTTTATAACAACTTTATAAACAAGAAAAAAGACAAAACAAAATCAAATGATTGATGAGTTTTTAGATCTTTACTTTAATTCAGTTAAACGTTGAAAATGTTTGGTCTCTTTTCTATGTTACTGTTCATACAACCAAGGCAAAAATATTATTAAATATTTGTGAGGTTTTTTTGTAAAAAGCATTAAAATCCTACAAAACCTAGTATTAGCAACAGTTTTTTTTTTTACCTCAAGGATGAGCAATTAAGTTGACAAAGTGTGAATGGGAGTCCTTTTTTATGTAATGAACAGGGATCTGTCCGCTTCTGATCTTCACAATAGGTTTCTGGAAGTGTGTGGTGGCATTTAAAAAAAAAAAAAAAAAAAAAAAAAAAAAAAAAAAAATCAGACTTTTGACATTCTACTGGCAATGAAAAAGGTTACAAAACATCTGTTAAGAGTTTGGACCTCACTGATCTGCAGCTGGAGAGATTGAACAGAAACAAAAGGAAATTCAAGGCGACCGTTACCATCCTCGAAAGTGGTTTTCCAGCAAAGAGCCCTCCATATCGAAGCATGTGAAACAATTTTCATAGATGTATCGTGGCCCTGAATACTTCCAGACAAATTTTAAAGTGGTTGCATACGAGAAAGCAAATGTCTGCAAAATTTAGTCTCGACTTGTGACAGTTTATTTAGCCACACAGTCCTGGAGTGTGAGAACAGCAAAGCAATTCTCCACGTTTCCAGCCAATATGCATGCTGACAGCAGCTGGAGCTTCAAAATGCAGGCATGAATGCTTTTGTTCCACTCACTCACCAACACATCTACATGCTTGCTTGCTGATGAAAATAAAAGAAAACACTGTGTACCAAAGGATTCATGTCCCGACACCTGAGTGGTCTAATCCAGGTGGCACTCAGAAACAACTGCTCCGAAAGTGTGAACCAAATCTGAACCTGCTTCTCTGAGAAGTTGCAAGAGCTTAAGGGTGTGTGGTCACGAAGAAAATACTTGTAACTTCGAAGTAAATTAAAGCCTCCTGCCTATGTGTTGAGATGTTGCATGCACCAAAAGGAGAACAGTGAACGACATGGTTGCTTTTACAGACGCCACTACAGTCCAAGTGCAATTTATTTGAGATCACTGGGAGGGGGAGGGAGGAATATACAAACCAAACATTTTGATTTAAGTTAGAAGTGTTATGGATAAAGAAAAAAAAACACAAAATTCCAAGACAAAAACCTAAAACCTAAAGCCATTTGTGAAACATGGCGGTGGTAGTATTATGGTTAGTTTTGCTGAGTGTTTTTATCGGCCAGGTACATTTGGTTAAAAGCTGTGGGTAGCAACCAAAAAAAAAAAAACCAAGACCACAGATACAAGTGGCTGAAGTGTGCTTCCTCTGCAGAGCATCTGGGCTCTCCCCAAGAGGAAGGTTGAGAAGCTCGGTCAAAGCAGAGCCACAGCTCCTTCAGTTCAAGAAGAGCCAGATGAGGAGGCTTGAGTATCTGTTTAGGAAGTCTACGGGTAACTTCAGTGGAGAGTTGTTCTAGATATGCCCCACCAGTAGGAGGCCCCAGGGAAGACCCAGGACAAGCTGGACGGTCTAGACTACATCTCTCAGTTTGCCTGAGCATACCTTTGGATCTTCCCTGAACAAGCTGGAGGAAGTGGACATGAATAGAGAAGTCTGTGCTTTTCTGCTAAACCCGCTACACCCGCAGTGCATTTTACAGGAAAAATGTCAAGAAATCTGTCAATGCATCAAGTTTCCAGAGAAGGTTGGTTTTGGAGTGAGATGACCAAGTTGTTCAAGGAAAGAATGTGTCCGAGCTCTTCACTTAATGGAAATGTTGTGCAAGATCAGTTAGTGAGAAAAAACAAATCAACATCCCAGAAATTAAACAGTTAAACATGAGAACGAACGGTCCCTTCACACACAGTTATCCCACTCGGATATGAAAAACATGCAATAAATGATGACACAGTGTAACATTCTATCACATATGATGGGCAGGGATCGCTTTATCTACTTTACAGACTTATGTGAATATCATATGGCTAACATAATATTTCTACAGACATACAAAAATCTTTCATTCCACAGATTTCACAAACTTTCGCACGACTGCAGGTGGTGAAAACATCCCCAGCTTTTACTTGCAATAAATTCACCAGCAAAGGGGAGCAATGTTTGAGAAATGGAGCAATCAACACTCAATTTTCTACCCTTATCCCAAAGGCTACGAGATCTCTGTAATGGGAGAAAATGGATTTCATTCAATTATTTTTGTTCAGTGATCCCAATCTGCCAGCCCGTAATAGAATAGAGTTTTTGCTCAATGCTTGATATTTCCCCAAACCCAAAAGAATTAACGTACATTTTCTTCTTCCAGATAAAGGCTTAGTAATGCATTTTCTCCAGCTGCTACCTTAAATTATGATTTTCTTGGTTGATTCTAACGACAAATAAGAAAACGTAGCCTTTAACAACATACTGGTGTTGTGTAGAAAATGAAAGCAAACGCAGAACACACATTTGTGCTTAAAACATACTTCATAAAAGATAAAAGGCAGAAATAGATTGGATTGCAAGTGAACTGTGTGAAGAGATTTCCTGCATTTATAACTCGACTTATAACAGTAAAACATGAAAATGTTTTGTTTTACTACCAAGCAGAGTCCCGCATGGAAAACTCACCATTTCAGGAATCAAGTCCCAGTTGTTGCTATAAATCTCAGGAGGGAGATTGTACACACGCAGCACATTGTCTGCACTGTTGGTCAGGATGCAGGAACCATCGGGAGCCCTAGTTTTAACAGAAGACAAAGGATGACAGACGTGAAGGTGCGTTCTCCTTTAACCGAGAGAAATATGAACTGAAGTTTGTGTCATGTTGAATTTGCAAGTAGAAAACAGAGACAAAACAGAAATATGTTTGTTTCACTCTCATATGACATATGATTTACATCAGGGACATGTTTTAGTTTATGCTTCACTTTGTGAAAGAGGTGGACTAAAATATGAATTTATAGTATTTAACTAATATGTGACTAATTAAACAGAAAAACAGATTGAACTGAATACTTGCTTTATGTTTATAATCAAGAGATTTGACCTTATTTAGCAAGACAAACATAGAAGTTATCCTTCACCGTTGTTTGAATGGGCTGGACATTTGGACTCCAGCAAATCTAAACTTCTATAGGAATAAAAGATAAAAATTAAGCTGGCTAAAGACACAAAATGGTATCAGAAAAGAACCTCAAAATGTACATTCATAAATATATATACTGTATATATCTTTTATATAATGAACATTAAAATTTCGTTCTGGCGGGCCATTTTTATTTGTAAAGAAATTACCATTTGCAGCCTTTCAGGTAATTTTCTTGGAAGTTGGAGAACTCGGTCCACGACCCAGTCAGCATCTGGGGGTTCTGGGTAAAATCCAAGCCAAGGCTAAACGCAACAGAGACAAGAACAGGTCCACAGTGAAGGACTTAAAAAATGAATAAATTATGCAAAAACAACACTTATTCATTCCACTGCAGCACCAATTTAAGAACACAAATGTGTTTAGTTTGACAAAAAAAAAATATTTTAATTTAATAATGGATCTGATATGGTTCTGTTCGGTTCTTCCTGCCATTTAGCAGTTGTTAAAAATTAGTGAAGGAATCTGAGGCTATCCCACTTTGATGCTGGTGAAAGCATTATCTGTGCTTTTTAGCCATGCTTCTTGTTTGTTTGTTTCCTTTACTTTGTTTTCATGATGAAAATCTGTTGTAATTTTTGCATTTCAGGTTCAAAATGAAACTACAGCATCGCACAGTCTCTGAAAAGCTTTTGTGAGACTGCACAGTAGCCCTTTTTAAAAACTTTTAAATCGAGTGAATATACTTAAAAAACTTCCACACTACAAGGGGAGAAAACTGACAAAGACTGGCATGAGCATGATGGATGACGCTAGTTTAAGGGAATGAATTGAAAAAAAACACAGCCTTAAACCACAATGAGGCTGCATTGTGGTGTGGGGGTTAGGGCCTCACAGCAAAAAGATTACTGATTTAAACCTCAGCTGGGGCCTGTTTGTATGTCCTTGTATGTCCTCCCATGTATGTAGGGTGCTCTCTGGGTATGTCAGCTTCCCGTCACAGTCCAAATGAACGCATGTTAGATTAACAACTACATTACTATTAGAAATGAGTGGGAGTGGTTGTCCATGTTGTACGGGTTTCCTATCCAGAACGCATCCTGTCTCTCACATGATAGAAGCTGGGATAGACTTCGGCACATCTGTGACCCTTAACTAGATTTGGGCATCAAATATGGATGAATAATGATAAACCACAATGTGAACGAGCAAAATCTCTGAAAGAAAAGTAAATCTATACACATACAATACACATGTAGTAAACCTGTTTTGTTGATCAATTAAAGCACATAAATGAACTGGTTGTTATTTAAATTTCACAGATTCATAACTTAAAATTTTCTCTCCTCTTTTAAAAGGGCCATTTTTTCCCAGTTCTGCTTATTATACAATGCAGATGGTGTCAAATATATGATTAGTTAATGCTGTGGTGCTTTTTACTATTTAGCTTTTTCTTTTAAAAAAGAAAATGCTATTGCAAAATAAAAGAAGCAAGAAAACAACAAAAATATCACTACAAATATTAAAATAGCTTCAAATGAGAAATGTACATTACAAATAAAAAAGCTGGCCAAACTTTTCTGGACGATCAATAACTGAAAAAATGGATAATGGATATTTTTATTTACAGCCTTGTTTAAATGCAGAAAACCTGAATATCATGACATTGTTTGCTTTGCTGACTAATTGTGTAATAATCATAGAAAAACAAGCCAAGTAGAAGCATAAAGTTTAACACAAATAAGTTACTTCCCATTTCTTAAATTTCAAAGCCACACATTCAAGAGCATCACATATACATTTGAAACTTGATACTGTAAAAATTTAGGAAGCTTCTAATTTACTCAGTGAGTAAATGAACCTCAACCTTTTGGTGAAATCTTGTTTTACTTGACTAAACTTTTAGTGCAGGGCAAATGTGCTGACATATTCAGGTTTGGCCTGTAGGGGGCAGTACAACGGAGCAGTTTTTTTTTTTTTTTTAAATTGCAGACTCAAATTTGGGGCTTTTTATTCAAATTGAAACCTGTCTAAAACATCAAAAATAAAACTTTCTCACATTCAACTCAAAAATATAGTTTAAGCTTGAAGCACTGCAGTACACATACTGAAGCTTCTACCTACCTTGCAAGAACAAGTTTTGAACTCTGTTTTAAATAGTTCACTTAATGTCATGTTGTGTCACTTGATGCATCTTCACCCCTGGTTATGTGAGTATGGTAGCTAAAAATAAACCATCTGCCTCTACTTACTGTTGGCCAACACTTGGACTGTCTGCAGATCTGTCACTGTTGGGCTCATCCTCTGGTTTCAATCCTTCTTCAGGCGCATCATGCCCTCTATCTCCATTCTGATGGCATTCAGCGACACCCTTATCAGGGATGGTTACTTCCTTGCCCTTTTGATTTTCCTCCTCACACTGCAGAGGTCCTGTTTATGCAACACAAAGTAAATGCAGTGTACATAAACTGACATTTCAACCAGTGCTGAATTCCTAAAGTTTGATTATGAATGCAAAAAAATGCTGCAGCTCATCTGAATTGATACATTACTTTGGGGAGATGGGGTGGTGTTTTCCTGTAACAAGTCAGCCTGTGCTGGCATTTCATCGTGGATTTTTACAGGCTCCACAACCAGCACCTGGTCCTCCTCAATCATTCTGGACCGCTTGGCAGCCGGCGGGGCCCCTTCCTCTGTGGACTCCCCTACTTCCACACAGTCTGATTCAGGTAGTATGGGTGGGACCTGTTGAGGGGGCTCACTATCTGCTTCAGAGTCTTGCACTGCATCTGTCACACCTCCACTTTCACCGCCTCCAGCTGAATCAGACATCACTTTGCTTTATTTGATCTCCTCAGTCCAGTTCTCCACTTAAGTGACTTGTGTCCAGTGGTTGCTGTCAGACGTGGGTGAGGTAGGTGCTACTAGGATAGTGCTTCTTCCTGCGGTGCGGATGGTTGAGTCTGTTGGGGTTTGAGGACATCACAGCACCCACCCACCTGTTAACAAAACAGCGAGGCAAACAATGATGAAGGCGGGGAACAAAGCATACGAGGCGACCATGAACGCACACAATTCTCAAAACAACGCAGCAGCATTTAGAGCAATTTTACAAAAATGTGATAAAATAAAAGTCATTCCAAAGATAGAGACCAGCATGGCTAAAAAGGCTCGTGCAAGCTCTCGCAGTTAGTCGTGACGTGACACTTCAAATGAATTAACGGCACAATTTACTACGCTAAATCTTACACATTATGCTCTGTTATGCTTTTACACAGCTGAAATGGCGACTGCAAGCAAGACCAATAGCTCCAGTTTCCTTTAAAAGTCTCCTGGCAACGGAGACGAAAATCACAACACTTTAGCTTATGTTAGCATTAGCCTCAGCTAACAGGCTGGAGCTACATACCTGCGTTATGGCTTGCCTCGCCGCTTGTGTTGATTGCAGTTTGGCTTCAAGCAGTCTCTCTCGATGCTTTCAAAACTTCACGTGAGGAAGAAAAAAAACTAGGGAACCCACAAAAACTTCTCAGTGTCCTGCTGTGGAACTTTGTCTCACTAGCTCATAACGAGAAGTTGTAAACACTGAGGCAGCCATGTGTTTCCAACTATCGCGAGAGTTTGGTTCAAAGGGTTTCCGTTTTCCAATGTGCCAAATCCTCTTCAAAATGATTTTCAAGAAATATTGAGGCAGTCTCAACCCAAATGCTATTTATTTAGTATTTATTTTGTTCTTCAAACAAGAGCCAAACTATTTACACATTTTCCAATTGTTCATTTTTCATTACAGGTATGCTGTATTTAAACAACATTCAAATTAGCTGAGGAGCTGAGCTGAATGAGTACAATTGTTCAATTATAAGAATTTGGATCCACAGTTAACTGTCACAAGGTCTTTACAGAAACAGCTACCAATCATCCAGGGCTTTTTCCACAACAAAGCCCTGCAGTTTATGATCATAAAAGCCATTATATTGCAGTAAAATGACAAACTGATCACCGATATAGTCCACACGATGCCAACTCTTAAAAATGTCCCATTTTTAAGTCCTTCTCAATTATAATTTTGTAGAATCTCCACACGTTGTTCCAGGAATCACATTTTCCTTTTTTAAATATCGTCCCCATTCAGCATCTGTTTTTATAGCAAAGGCATTCAGAGCCTTCTGCTTATACAGAAGGCTATTTAGACTCATCTATGAAAACTGGCCCAAAAATCTCAGCAAATCAAAGAAGTACAAGAGTATAAGTCTGATGATAGGGAATTAGGATCAGGTGACATTTAAAATTAAAATCTGCACATTCTGAATTTGTCAAGGCCAGAAAACAAAACAAATGGTGGACTAAAAAACATGAATATTTCAAATAGATTTAAATTTAAATGCACAGCGCAAACCACTGTCCAAGATTTCTTTTCAGATTCAGACACAAAGCTGACAGATCAACAACTTATCCATCCAGTGCCATCAACAACAGTTAGCAGCTCCAACAGAGGCGCTCAAGGTCAAGGTGTAACCAACTTTAAAGGTTTAGTGTCAAAATCCGCGAACATGACAAATCACACAAGTGTGCTACTGAAGTCACTCTACAATACAAGCCTGAGTGGTCTCAAAACTGTGAATAAAAGTACCTTTAGTGTATTTTTCAAAATTTACAATTCTCCTGGAGTGTGTAAATGTGAAAGTAAAAGAAAAAAAAATATTGTCAACTTGTATCTCAAATTTGAGGATGACCAATTTCCCTAACTCAAAAGGGCCTTGCTCAGTTTCATGTGACCCGTTCAGCTCAGCTCCAGACAGTACAGACTTCAGCCGTTTGAGTCTGCACCTTCAGCAATAATCTAAACAGGAAACCTGAACAAATTCACTCTCCATTTTAATGAAGGAAAAAAAAACAAAAACAAAAAAAAAACAAAAAAAAAAAAAAACAAATGCCAACCACCAGTAAAATTAGATCAAAAAACACTTGCTGCTGTTCTGTAGTTAACTTGTAACTTTAAAGGTGATTGTTTGAGTAGCAGGTCTATACATGACAAATGAAGCGTTCTTATACTTGCGTAGTCAACAAGGTGGTTTCCAACTTAAACTTATCACTTGGAGAACATTTTCAGTTAGCCATTCAAGACTGAACTATACAATTTAAGGCATGTTGAACAGTTGTAAAGCAAAAAACCCAATATGAGACAAAAATCAAAACACAAGCTTTTACATTATTTACAAAGCTCTGCATGTATATTGATGAGCATTGACGTGTGTGTGTGTGTGTGTGTGTGTGTGTGTGTGTTTGACAATGTATCCCTGTTATTTATGCAGACGTGGTTCCAGAGGAGAGCCGATGTAACTTTTGCCGTAAGCGTGCATGTAGTGTGTCTGCCGCTCCTTTGGAAACTAGAATTTCTGCGAAATGTTTTGTGTGGTTTTTTTTTTTGTTTTTTTTTTTAAATCACGTTTAAAAGTTTTGTTTTGTTTTCTCTTTTTTAAAATTTTGTACAACTATCAGTTCATCCATCTCCACAGCTGCAGGCGATCGTGGCGGCCGAGATGGAACACAGCCACGTCGATCGTAGCTCCATCAAAAATGTGTTTGAGGTCTGAGAAGGAAAGCAACGTTTTCCGCCGGCTGGTGAGAAGACCTCTTCACAACCACCCAAGAGTTTCAGGCTGAGGTGGGTCATGACGCCTGAACAGGCACGCGCCTTTTTTCCTCTTCCTTGTTGAGAAAGGTTCTGATCAAATCCTGCGCCAACTCTTCCTGACACAGATGGAATCAATGGGTGATCATCTGTTATCTGTCCATCTGAAAAATGCCAATAGCCCTGCCCAGTTCCACGTCAAGACAAGTGTCTTCGGGTTTAAGTTCAAAAGGGCAGGTTTAGTTTCCCCGATTCATGGGCTGGCTGTAGATAAAATCCTCCTCGCAGAGGGCAGCACATAAAGCACAGCCAGACTCCTATGAGAGGACACAACAGCAGAAGACACCATCACCACATTGGTCAAAAAAATCCAAGACTTCTAAATTCAACACAGGAATGACAAACAAATACAAAATTAGAGGTAATAATATCTTACCATACACTTCTCCTCTTTGCAGCTTCTTTAGCGCTCACGGCAGTCGTCAGGCTGGGAAACGATGTGGAAGCATCCTTGCCAACAGCTCTTCAAACCAGGCTCTGCCCCTTTTCTGTACATGTTAAACACTCTTGGTGGGCTCTTTTGTGGCCACTGCAACATCCATTATGATAAGTAACCAGTCAGTCTTGGAGCCTCTGTGGCACGTCCGACACCTAAGTCCAATGTGGGGTTTCCCTTCCATCCCCAATTATTTCAAGGTTTCTGACAAACTAAGGGAAACTCACAGCGAGTCCATCTAAAACTAGATTGAAAAAAAATTGGTTTTCATGAAGAACATTCACTCCATATCAAGGTCTTATGAATTTTCCTTCATCCATTTGCAAATTTTCTTTCTATTCTGAAATACAAAAATATGGTTATTTACAGGAGGTGAGAGAAGACGGGCTTCTCGAGTCTCTTTTTTTTTTCCGTTTGGAAATTTCTTTTCAGTGACCGTCAAAGTCGTAGCGATCCTCCCGTTGTAATTGTGCTCCCATCCCCAAAATTGTACCTCACAGCTTGAATGAACAAAAGTGCATAGGTGAGTTGGTGAGGGCAAGGTGTGAGTGCTTCTGAGGGTTTGAGGTGAAGACGAGTGCACAAACCAGGTGTACTCCTATTGCCCTCTCAGTTCCCCTCTCGGGTTACGTGGCCCGGCACTCCGTTCTCTGCAAAACCAAAGCCCATCCTTGATTTTTCTGCCTCTGCTGATCATCGTGTCTAAGGACAAGATGACCCAAAAAAAAAAAAAAAAAAAAAAAAAGAGGCCAAGTTCAAAGAGCTTGTCCATGTTCTTGTGATGCCTGCCACTTGTCCTCAGAGGGGGGAAAAAAAAAAAAAAGTAAATGAAACCCTAACACCATTCAGTGTCCATATGGCAGAAGCGCACTTGCAAACCCCACCCATCTTCTGTGGGAACAAATAAAAATAAAAAAAGAAAATGAAAAAACAAAAACAAAAACTGCACCCACAAGTTATCCATGTGGCTTGTAAACAACCAAAGCTCCAGTATGGAATAGAAAGAGTCCTTTCTTTTAATTCTGAGTCACTACGACCAGGATTGTAGAGGCAGTGTGTTCAACTGTATCCATCCAGAGTATTTTTTTTCCTTCTCCACTGTAATGAAAAACCTCTTTGAAAAAAAGTTTTTTTTTGTTTGTTTTTTTTTTTTCATTTCCATTTTTGAAATCTTCTGAGGAAAAAAAAAAAATCTGGTATCAGCACGAGTTTCTTGTCATTTTTTGGAATACATTCAATATTTTCTTAAGAAAGAAATAATACACACTTCACATGGCAATAATGACAAAAATGAAAACAAATTAAGGAAAGAAAAAAAAAATTAAAAACACACAACAAAAATAGCAGCCCCAAGTGCTCATTATCTTAGTCCAAATACTTTTTAAACTTTGTATATAATGTATATATTCCATATATATTTTTCATTTAAAAAAGAAAACTCGTCATTATCAAATTGCAACAACGAATAAGTAACACAATATGCTAACATTTCATGCACCATTCTGTGCACTTGCACATTAAGATGCTGTATGTTTTGTTTTGTTTTTTTTTTTGTTTGTTTTTCTTATTTTTTTTTTCCAGCGTCAGAAACTCGACACCTTTCATTCACAAGTTCGAGAGCTGACAAAAGGCAACGTGATCACACCCCAGGAAAAGACTGGACTAACCTTCCGATGGATCACTTCTAGACTGAACTACAAATTTCTTTTTAAACAATATAAACTTACATACAATGTGCTGAGCACCGACACACATCACACTCGCTCTCAAAAAGAGTTAATGTCTCAATGGCCATGCACCCTATCAAAGTTCTTAGGCACAAATGTGCATTCATACACATACAAAAAAAAGCACATGTATTCAAAATGAGTACCTGTAGTCTGAACTCATTTCTATTAACAGTAAATGAACATGTCATGTAAAACACAAGCACACAAAATCTTAGGCGCACACACCAACGTCCCTCATGATTCATTGCGTCTGCCGGTTATTACAGGTTTACAGACACCACAGAAACTGAGGGAAATAAACTAGTGGTGGCCATCATGTGATGAGAACAAAGCTAACATTTACACATAAATGCATTTATACTGTTTTTTTTTTATCTCTAAATGGGGATGAAGAGCTGGTGAGAGAAAGGATTTTTGTGCAATTGCCCTCTCTCTCTCATTCAGTCACACTCAAAACAGATCAGATCCCTGTTTGGAAAGGGACACAGACAAACACTGAAACCATGAATACGAAACCACCATCTGAAACAAAAAGGAGAAAAAAAAAAAGAAAAAAAAATACAAATGGCCTCTTATGTTTATATTTTAAGCGAAACAATGAAGAAAAACAAAAAATAAACATTGTGCAGACTGTATATTACTGACACAACCCAACACACATCCTCAGACACACACACTCTTACACATTCACAAAAATATTCACTTCTATCACTAACCCCATTTGTTTGATTTTTTTTTGTCATTTTTTGTCATTTCTTTTTTTAGGCAAGTGCAAATCTTCAAGTTTTTTTTTTATAATCCATTTTTTCAATAGCTTTACTTTTTATATAAATGTAAAAAAAATGCTCAACAAGAGAAATATCAACAGTGTTTGTCTTTTGAGAAAGGATTTGCTCTCTGATAAGGTTTCAACTAAACGGTCCCCCTGACTTTGAAAACCTAAACAGCCTGACTATTAAACCCCCCCCCCCCCCCCCCCCCCCCCCCCCTTTTCCAGTTCTGAGGCACACAGATAATGTGTTATGACACACACCATATGCCCACTGATTCCAAAACCACACCAAGAAAAGAAAAAAAAACAAGAAAAAAAAATCCACATCTATTCAAATCCCATCTCAATAAAGTGCATTAGTTCAGTATAAGGTGCTTAATCTTTTGAGTGCCAGAGGATACCCATCTCAACCTCGCCCCAGCTCACCCCCCTCTCCCCTGCTCTAGTGATCAACTGGTGCAAAAGGGAGCCCTTTTTTGCCCTCTATCTGGAGCTTATCAGGGAAAGAGACGCACATCTAAACGCCTCCACCTTGCATCTCCCCTTACGCTCGCTCCCTTTCCGACCCGCCCCCGGTTCCCCCAGCAGTGCACATTCGTCATCAGGTTTGTCTGATTAAAAGAAAGGCCTCAGGTAGCTATTGCTGCTGCGCTGCGTCACATCAGTAATCCTCCACCATCTCCATCTCATTCAGGCTCAGACACTCGCCCGTGTTGTGGAATGAGTACCCTGCAGGGAGGAGGAGGAGGAGGAGGAGGAAGAGGAGGGAGTGGGCAGAAAGGAGAGAAACGATGGAAAGTAATGTGAGAGCAGAAGGGGATAGGATGAGAGAGAGTTGGGAAAACTGGCTCTTGAGTCTTGAGAGTTTATAAGTTCTTTATAAATTCCTTTATAAACTCAAAACCAAGCAAATGCTTCCAACATAATACTTCAGTCCATACAAACCTTCACACGCCAAATGTTCACCGGTTAAAGCTTGACTGAAAAGTTACCAATCAGAACAAGCTACACTATGTGGGTAACATAAGTAGATCAAAATGAGATAACAAGAGGCATGCATAGATAAATGTAAAGCATAAACACTTCCTCTCCAACAGCCCACTTGCAGAGGCTGCAGACACTTAAAAACTATGTTTATGTGACAGGTTGTGTTTTGTATAATCCAATGTAATCACGCTGATTCAAATTGACTCAAAACTAGTAATGCATAGATGGACCATTTGCAGATAAATTAGACTGAAAGAAAAGACAAATAAGACAAGTCACTTACCTAAGATGCTGGGGTCAGAGTGCAGCATCATGGGCTGTTTCTTCTTCATTTTCCCCCCCTGGTTGTCATAGAGACCAGCTTTCCCCATGTGGTTGGCCTGGAACATGGACTGCAGGGTGCTTGGATTCATACCTCG
Organism: Telmatherina bonti; assembly: GCF_933228915.1. Classification (NCBI taxonomy): domain Eukaryota; kingdom Metazoa; phylum Chordata; class Actinopteri; order Atheriniformes; family Telmatherinidae; genus Telmatherina; species Telmatherina bonti. The sequence goes on from NC_136616.1 coordinate 27,714,341, forward strand.
CATTGAGTCCTTAGAAGAAGAAAAAAAATAAACACGTTAAATGGAGATAACAGAAAAATTAATCGTCATGTGGAAGTGGCTCCAGTGACTTCATTTTAATTTTATCATGAAGTATAATCCAGGAGAAGCCACAGTTTAACAAAGTCTGTCCTTATTTTTTAGCTTTTATCTCTGAATACAACTCTTGTTACAAAAGGTCTCCAAATAAATGAGGTAAATTCTGTGAGGTGATGTCTGAAATGTTTTTGCATGAGTGGGATTTACCTGCAGAGGGAAGTTCATGTTCAATCCACCCACTTCCTTTGATAACTGGGGAACAAGTAAATAAGGGAGAAAAACAGATTTTCTTTGTGTTTAAACAGCATTTCTTCACAGATTATGGTCTATTGTAAGACATTACAATAAAAAAGACATTACAATAAAATCCAGTCATTTGGGTTAGTATATTGGACATTACTTTTCCAATAACACAGACAATCATAACTAACCCAAATGACTATTAGAGCAGAGCCAGGTTTCATGATCTGGATTTATCTCTCAAGTCTACTAAATAGTCATTATTTTATAAGTTACTTAAATGCATCACATCAAGTACCAGTCAAGTTGCAAAGTGAACATTATATTTGTGTCCTGTAGAGAATAAGTGTAAAGTCAAGACATTTTTAGTGTAATTTGGTTAAAAGTTTACCAATCTCAGTTCTACAAACACAAAGTAAAGTCTGTATCAGAATGTCAATCAGAACGAAGTCGTTTGCCTTTTCTTAAATAACAAGCTGTACCGAGCTATGTTACAGAAATAAAAGCATCCTATGAGCTCAGGCCTACCTGTTGCTGCTGCCTCTGTTGGTTGGCTTTCTGTTTGGCACGTCGCTCCAGAAACTGTTTGGCGAACTCTTTGGCTTCCACTGTGTCTCCAAGGTAGGACCGGATGAAATCCAGCACTGCATAGGGAGACTCCACCTCCTTTAGGTATGCCACGATAGTTGCAACTATGGAAGACAGAGTAAGCAGTTGTTCGCGCATCATGTCCATGTTGCACATAAGTCTGACAATGACATGTTTAATGTGGACTCGGTGTGATCATTTCTACTCATTGAACTCTTCATGCTGGGGTTCAATTAACTCTGCAATAATAATAATAACTCAAAACTAGTTTGTTTCAGATCAAGAGAAGGCGGCTTTGAGAAAAACAGAATTTGGGAGGAAATGTCTGCTTGAGCAAATTTGCAGTCAGGAAGACACAAAGTTTCTGCTAAAAGGAAATGAATCTGTAAAAAAAATCCTATGTTTGGGTTTAACACCTCAAAATCCAGTCAGAGATATTAGAGCCAGACAGAGAAGCAGAACATGAAACTGAAACGGGGCAACAAAGATCACAGCAGGGCATCTCTGTTAGTTAAATATGCTCATTACCTGCAATTGTGCAAAATTACAGATGATCCCATCTTTCGCCTCCTCCAGGTATATTTATTTTTCTATATGCTCTTGTGTTAATAGGTGCAGATGTGGAAAGCGTGATAAAATGTCAACTGAGGAAGAGAACATCTGCTTTCAAGATCTAGAAAGGTAATGATGCTTACACACTCTCCGCTTACCCAAGGCCAAGCTATTAATGACTTTTCAATATGTGAAGTGCAAATTACGGCTGCTTGTGTGACTAACTGTTTCTGAGAGGTTGGAAAAATAAATGGATTGCCACATGAGCAAATGCATTAAAACCAAGCCACTTTAGCTTCCTTTTCACTTGGTGTTTGTGGTAAAATCTTTTCATATACCTAAAAGAAACAACACAGACTTTTGCAACAGCTTCGTCTCCTACCCCAACTCTTAGACCCAGCCTCTCAACATAGTTGTTCTGGGCAATACTCATAAAAGATGTTTGAAGTGTGCCGAACAAATCCAAACAATTTCTCAACTGAGTTACAAAACTACACACACTGATTCAAAATAACTCTGACTTCAGAGAAGCTTAAAAAGGTCAACTTGTCCTCACAACCAAACATACTATTTTTTGGTGACCTCTCAGAAACAAAGGGTAATATGCTGTCCTTAAAGAGACAGTGGTCCATCAGTTGTTTTTTTTACTTAGCAAAGAAAAGACTTTTACTTTTAAAATGGTTGTGGTGAACATCATATGAGGAATTCCAGTATTCATGATAGTTGCTGGGAAAAAAAAGGTCTTGTGAGATGTAAAGGCGTTGTACAAGAAACATTCTCGAGCATCCACTGTATTATTGATGCTGCAACATCTTGTTAAGTCGAATTAATGGTCAAACATGTGAATGGGGAATCCATCAGTTCATAATCCTCAGGGCAATCAGCTCAGTTTGAGGGGAAACTCAACACACTCACGACATGGCTAAATACGTGCAAAGTGAACGCTTACCATCCAGAGAGGAGGAGGAGTTATTGGCAGAGGTGTTGAGAGCGTGCAGCATCTGTTCACACCAGGTGGTGAAGCCATCTTGAGGCTTCATGCCCTGTAGCAGCTTCAGCAGCTTCTCCTCCTCATCTGTCCTCTTACGACGCATCATGTACTGATCACTGAAGGAGACAGAAAACATATTCAGCTATTAATGATCGAAAGACAGTTAAATATGTCTTATATGCCAAAAACAATCATAAGAGTTTTCTTTTTAAGTCAAATCCATGACTTTATATCAGTGATATAAGCTGATGTTACGTACGTGAGGGAGGGGCTGCTGCGGCTGTTCTTTAAGCTCATGTTGTTGTTGCTGTTCCCACGCAGGCTGCTCTGGTTCTTCACAGCCTCATCCCACATGCCCATGCTGCCTGAAGAGCCTCCACTGCCCCCCTTACCCTCCATACCACTACCCCACATGCCAACACCCTCCACCCACTGCCCTCCCATGGAGGAGCTCCCCATGGACATACCAGGGTGCTGGAGGGGGCGATACGAAGCACGTTTAACATATCATTGACAACCTTTATACATTATTTATATATGCATTTTCCAAAAACATAAAAAGGACAATCCCAGTACGACTCACTCGGTCTCTCTGCTGCTGGGCTCTCTGCTGCTGCTGCTGCTGCTTCAGGAGCCTCTCTGCCTCCTGCTGCATTTCAAGCAAAGCCAGAGCCGGGGGCTTTCCTGCCTTTGTAAGCCCAGAGGAGGAGGCGCTGCTCCAACTTGAGCCGCCTGCCCCAGGCCCCTGCTGCTGGGGGGTCTGCTGCAGCAACTTCATGATGAGTTCCTGCTGCTGACGACACTGTGGGAAAAGCCGCATTTTGTAAAATACGTAGCTCCATATGGCCATGACATATTTTTATTAACTGTAACCAACATTCCTTATTTTGTTGACTTCTACTGTAAGTACCTGCTTGCGTCTGAAGAGTTCCTCCTCTTCCCTTCTTTTCTGCTCCTCTTGTTGCCTCCTCTTCTCCTCCCTTCGCTTACGTTGCTCCTCCTCCTCACGTTTCGCCCTGAGTTCAGCGTCTCGCCTCTCCTGCTGAAGCTAAGAGAAGACATCGAGTTAACTGGGTGAGAGGACAGGTTTTACCCATAGACTGTATATAAAGATGGACGTAGCCTCCGCGACGTCACCCATAGGTTTCTGAAGAGCTGAATTGAAGCTCGGTGGGGGGTTCCTACCGTCGCCATCTTGGCAGGGGCATGCGTATCGTCTCGTCCGGAAAATACAAATATGGGCAAAGAGGTGGAGCTGAGAGGGGAGCTGTGAGCGTCATGGTGGATGATTGACATCAAGAGAACTCCGAGCTTTCTGTCGCTAAAAGCTAACCCGGATATAACAGGAGCTAACCAGCTAATGGAGGTAAGCGGGCTAAAGCTAATTCATGTTGTTAACCGGCTAAAAACCGCAGTTCTACGTTCTTCTTACTTGAAAGGGAGATCGGTACCTGTCAATCAAAAGGACACGCCCCTAAATATGCAGAATTTCAAGATTAAATTACTTTTAAACGGGCGAGTTAGAAAAAAAAATTCACTCCCCTCACAGTTGTCATGAAGGTAAACCTGACCTATTAACTGAAAATGGATTTTTGAACCAGGCTGTAAATATGTTTATTTCTCCTGTGAAGTTGGTCTTTTTAACATGGGAGTCTATGGTGATTCACTCCTTTTTTCAGCCAGCCCCTAGTGGATGAAGGGGGGAACTGCAGTTTTATGGTAAATGGACTTGTACTTACATAGCGCTTTTCTAGTCATGCAGACCACTCAAAGTACTTTACAACACTTGTCACATTCACCCATTCACATGCACACTCATACTCCGATAGGCACATCGGAGGGCAGCTTGGGGTTCAGTGTCTTACCCCAGGACACTTCGGCATTTTAGTCAGGGGAAGCCTGGAATTGACCTCCCAACTTTCCAGTTGAAGGACGACTGCTCTTCCTCCTGAGCTACAGCCGCCAGAGGCTCCGTCCATCTTTCATATACCGTCTATGGTTTTACCTGTTCCTATCTTATGCATTGATTAGTCTGAGGGTTTAGTCTAATCTAGTCAGAGCAGGGTTAGTGCAGTGCAACTAATCTCCAGATTTGTGAAGTAAGTGACAGGAAACTATGTGGACTCATTACAAATGAAAAAATGTCAGCAATTAAACAGGTATTTAATAAAAGATAAACCTTATGACTAACAAGTGAACTCACCTTCTGAAGCTGTTCGAGAGTTGGACCCTGAGTTGAAGGATTCATTGTTATGTCCCAAAGACTGGCTTCACCGCCTAAATGGAAATGATTGAGGGTCATTTTACCAGCAGCCGCTACAATCCATGTTCATTTGTTTTAACTGGATGTCTTGTAAACAGGAAAAAAAACAGCAGCAATCTGACTGCACCTGACGACTGTGAAGCTGAGGTATGCATGTCCCACATGGACCCTGTATCTGGCACTGACATCGACCTGTTCATCGAAGGCATCACACCCTGCTCACTGCACCTACACAGCAAAATGCAACGAGTTATGTCAAGATAACAATGTCCATTCCTCTAAAGTGGTGATACCATGAATAATTTATATTTGAATGTGTGATTGTGAGGACAAACTTATATCTTCTTCCATTCGGCCCACCTGTTAATGAGCTGGAATAGCTGCTGCTGTTGGAGCTGTTGATAAAGAGCTGCGGCTGCAAGCTCCTGTTGCTTTTTCAGGCGTTCCTGGTCCAGGTTTCCCTAAGTTAATAAGAGATCAGCAGTTAATACAAAGCAGTTTCAAATTCATAACAGCCTACTCTACTATAGTTTTGCTTGTAATTAGTTTTCTTTTGCATTTATTGACATGACTGTCCAACAGGGGACCCTTTACTGATCAACTATGGTACATTAATTAGCAATCACATGACCCTGACCTGAATGTTCTGTAAGGTGCAGCATATGTTTAGTTCTACTTAATAACACAAAAAGCCCCTGGTGTCGTTCACAGACTCAAATTTAAATCTTCTATTTCCATAGCTTGTTATTAGTGTTCCCTCTAATCTGCATCTTCCCCTCCCCATCTTCTAGATTGGCTGAACTCTGACTCACAGTCCCGGCGGGCCCCCGGTTGGGCTGCGGGCGCTGCGTTGGTGGGAGCTGTCTCACCAGGAGGGGCGGAGGAGAGGGCCCCGGGGCAAAGGGCACGCGGCCCCACATCTTGATGACGTCACCCAGGGGCTGAAAACCCTCGTCACAGCCCCGCTTTACCAGCAAGCTCATGGTGAAGTATCCAGCCTGGAACCACTCGCACATCTCAACGGTGGTGAACGGACCTGGTTGTGGACCGGGACAGGGACAGGTTTACAACTGAGCCTTCTATTTTTCTTCTGCGCCTAACTTTTTTGCAATCACATATTCATGAAATCTTTCTAAATGCTATGACATATAATGTCTATATGACTAAGTAACTCCTATATTTTACCCTGGATTTCTCCCTGGGGGTCTTTGTAGAACCACTTCATGGCAGCCTCATGACTTAACGGCAGAGCAGCTGCCGTGTTCCTGCTCTCCTGCTGCTGCAGAGCTTGGGTGAAACATTCCTCCTCCAAAGAGGTGTCCTGAAGGGATGCCACCATCTTCTCTGCCTCCTTCATAAATACACGCAAACATAGATTCATTACTTATTTAACACCATCAATCTAGCAGACATACATACTCAGAGCTCTTGTTGCTATGCACCACTTTCATTGAGTCGATACTGCAACTGAGCTAAAGATCATGGGATGAAGCTTGGCTCAAGTAGAAAGTCGTACAGTTTCTATTTTAGCTGTGCAAAAACACCCAACACATATGGAAAATAATAGTCTATGATCAGTGTTTTTCAACCTTTTTTGAGCCAAATCACACTTTTTTCACAGAAAAATCACAAGGCACACCGCAAACCCATTTTTCTTTCTTTTTTTTTTTTTTAAAGTCCATATTATTCATATAAAGTCCATCTCATCAAAGCCTCTTGAATAGAAATCAGATTAACACAAGAAGAAGGAACTTTATTATCTTTCACTGGGACCTGTTTGGATAAACACAGAGCTGCTTTTTAGACCAATTAGGTGAAAAGTGGGTAATTCCTCAGGGCACACCTGATAATCTCTCACGGCACAGTGGTTGAAAAACACTGGTCTATATAATTATTAATAAAAGAGTCTGATCTCCCTCAGCTGCGCTTCTGAATTATCATCTGAATCTGTAGATTTAATCTGTAACTCAGTTAGCAGTTACAGCCTTCATCTGACCTTTAGAAACACACTCCTTGACCATTACTGCTGTTCATACCTGTTGCAGATGTTTCATGCCTTCATCATCCTCTGCATCACCTCCAGAAGGAGGCAGTAGAGGAGCAGCAGAGGAAGGGGGTGGGGGAGGTAAGCCGGAGGAGGTGGCGGCATTAGGGCTCAGCTGGGTCTTGGAGCCCCCGATGGGAGCCAAGTCTGACACAGAAACAACAAAAACAAGAAGCATGAGTAAAACAATGGCTTCTATATTTAGTGTTTCTGTTTTTATGTGCTGGCCATGGACGTGAACGGCAGAGCCACCTACTGGCTCTGTCTCCATCTGTAGCCATACAACAAGTACAGCAGCTTCAGTAAACAACATATTAAATGACTGGGGGATAAACAGATAATATATCAACCCAAAATATTATCCTTGCCAAATTTTCCTTCCTCTCTCGCTTTGACACACACACATGCACACCTTCACACAGCCGTATGACTACAAGAGCCAATCACAGGTCAAAGACCTGGGACAAGAAATCTGAAGCGTTGGCTCGATTAGCTGCATTTCATAAATATAAACTCAGGCTTGGACAGTAGAAGACCAACTTTTTGTGACGAGTAGCTAAACTCAAAACGTAATAGTAGCACTTTACAGGTATCATGTAAGAAGGTTCTGCATAAATACAAGAATTATGAAATTATGAGACAAAAACAGCTCAGTGAAAGCAAACAACACAGCTGCAGACTAGATCTCTGTTTGCATTGAGGCATTTTTCCTAGTTTACAGTCAACAATGTACAAAGCAGAATATTTGGTGGACAACATACCATCGACAGGGATGCTGTTGACCTTGACCGAGTGGCTGTTACTCAGCTGAGTGTTTTCCACCACTTGGCCAACATTCGCAGGTTGGGACTCTAGAGATGGAGGGGAACAGTGAGCTGGAGGGGAGGCTGAGGGTGATGCTGGCTTTATCTTGACATCTCCGATACAGGACATGGCATCTTTACCCTCTATAAGAACAGAAACAACATGGAATAATTGTTGGTTATTCCTTTTTCTTTGTACTGTCTTGGTTAAGGACAGCCTTTCTACACATTTCTAAACAATAAAGAAAAAAGAATGAAGATTTTTCCTCTCACCCTTGTCTTTATCTCCTTCAGCGCTGTTCCTTTCTGTGTCAGGGTGGCTTTCCTCCTCATCTTCCTCCTCCTCAACGCCCTTAAACTCCAACTCCTCTTCTAGGATTGTCTCCTTGCCACCCTTCTAGTAGATAAAAACCAGGAAAAAACATTTCTTCAGATATTGATTAAGACACAAATTTGTCTGTAAAATAATCATGAGGAGGGAAAATAACTAGTCGCAAACAGAATGCACTGAGTTCAATAGGAAATGTCTCCCGCAGCTTTTTCACTTCCATTCTACAAATGCACCACATGTGGGTTGGATAAAAAGCACTGAAAAAGCATTAAGATTTCACAGAGCAGGCACACGTTTGTAAGAAAAAGAAAAGGAAAAAAAAAAAAGGTGATTTCAAATACCTTCAGGGGCATGAAAGCTCCAGAAGAATCAAACGTGCCCATCTCTCCGTCCTCTTCATCTGTACACCACTCAGGCAGGCCGTCCCTGTCGTCCTCTAGTCCCTCACTCCCTGCACGACGGCGGCCAGCACCGTGACCGTCAGAGTCCCGAAAGTCAAAATCAAACTTCCGACGACGACCTTCACCTGGACCACTGTGGTCTCGCCAGCCAGCTGAGCGAGGACCACCATCTAACAAGCATACAGACAAACGTCAGACCCCTAAGCAAGGTTTTAAATCAGAAAGATGGCATTTCAATGAAGTAGTTTGGTCCTCTGAGCTCCAGAAGTTGCGGTTCTGTTACGAACCAGCTTCTGTGTCATGCATGAGGGAAATGTGAGTACAAAGCTCATGGTGTCAGCTAAACCTCCATCTTGCCTCTAGAGGTCACTAGAACTATCTTTATAGGAAGAACGCTGCACAACATTGATATTATAACCATTCAACTGGGAACTACTCGCTTCATGTAAATATTTCCTGACTGCTGCAAAGTCTTACAGAATACATGAATTACTCATTCAACAGTAAGGTTTTAATCATTGTGTACAAAAGAAAAAAAAAAAAACAAGTAAACATGATTTGTTCATTTTGAGTATTAAACAGTAACTATTGACCACATTTCTTCATCCTCACTCAACTGAATTCAGCCATTTTCACATAATTACATCAACTATGTTGCAAAGTTAACATTAAAACGTAGTTATTGTTGGTTACACAAACTCTTCTAATCTCCAGCTAAAATCGACTAGTTACCACTAGTAACTGTGGGTAAACAAAATCCTGGATAAAATGTGCTTTAAAGGTGGAGTATGTAAGATTTTCAATATTTTCAAAATAAATTAACTAATAAAATAACTACAATCATAATTAGAAAGTTTTTTGAACATGTAGGTTCCAGTCTGTCCATATTTGATGCGTTATTAAATTACAAGTTTAATTAATGACAAATGACAAAAAGCACATTTTTTTTACTGGTAGGCAAACATTTAAGAAGGGTCTTTGTCATTAATTAAACTTGTAATTTAATGACGCATCAAATATGGACAGACTGGAACCTACATGTTTTTAAAAAAAACTATCTAATTATGACTGTAGTTATTCTTTTAGTTAATTTATTTTTTTAAATATTGAAAATCTTACATGCTTCACCTTTAACTGCATGCAAAGAATATTAAAATCAACTCATAAAGCATTATTTGTCTAAAATTCCTGTTACCAAAATAGTTTGAGGCATTACTAATATAAATGTTTATATTTCTCGTACCATCCCTGCGGGATCCAGCAAGTCTCCAATTGCTGCCTGGCTCGCCCTCATCCTCCTCCTGCTCCTCTCGGAGGGTGCGCCAGTTATCGCTGTCAGCCCTTGTGTACTCTTTCCTCCCAGGACCCCCGGGACCTCCAGTTTCTTCAAAGCCAGGACGCCCCACCTCCCGCCGCAGCGGCTTCTCAAATCGGCGCTCACCCCTGAGGAAAGGCGGGAAATAGTTAGAAAATTACACCATTTAACAGAAAGAAAAAAAAAAAAAAAAGTTCAGTTTTACCCTTGAGGAACATGTCTTACTAACACTTTGACTGCAGGAATACATACACATAAAATTAATAAAAATTAATAAATAAGATATTCACACTCCACTGTTGCCAAATTACATCATAAAAGATGTCCTTAAATATTAAATAAACCATCTTCTAAGAGCAGAAATAACTGAGCAGGTTTTGGAGGATATTCCACAGGATGACGGCTACTGTCCGCAGTGTTAAGTGCCAACTGAACAAAAGAGTCATTAGAGTTGCAATCACTTGTTAGTTTATACAGGTTGAGATTTTCCCTTACCGGTCATCCCAACTCTGGCTGCGGTGTATCTCTCGCACGCTGCGACCGAAACCCACCTCTGCATCTTCAATACTTCTTTGGTAGAATCCACCTTCACCACGACCACGACCTGTTCATCAGCACAAAGAGGTGGCCATTCTTATTCGATGTAAATATACAAAAGCAGTAAGAAACTTTGACATGATGTGGAAACCAAGCAGGATTTTTCATTGTAGTTGTTCCCTTTGCCCTCCTCAAGGAGAAGCCATGTGTTTACAATGGCATTTGCTGTGTGTGTGTGTGATGTGTGTGTAGACAAGGTGAATTCATAAGCGCAGTGGTTTTTATTCAGGTGGACAAAAGGACGACCACTTAAACAGGCCAAAAGGAAGTGTGTTGCATCAAGATGGTGGAAGAAAGAGGGGAAATAAACACTCGAGTAGCTGCCTTGAATAGTTCTATACTTTGCTTGAATAATGGCCCTTGAAGTTCCCACCAAGAGCCAGAATGTTTGTCGCTCTTGGATGCTTCAACAGATTCATTATAAGCATGTCCAGGTTAAATCAATGCTTTATCGCTGTTAGTCTCTCCTACTTGTTTGTTTTTTAGTCCTTACCTCGACCGCCTCGCGTGGCCCCTCGTCCACGAACTACTCCAGCTGGGGCAGCCCCACCCACCCCTTTTCCCATGAGCCTCAGCACTGCCACACTGTTCACAGACATGGAGAAGTTTCTCTGCAGAGTAAGTGAATAAAGCAAAAGAAAAGAATGTGAGGAATTTCAGCTCATAGGCACATTTGTCTACCAACATAAAAGTCTGTCTTTTAGCTGAGGCTGCGTTATGTGACATGCCACTTAATAACTCTGAAACCTCATCCTTTACAGGTATCAGAGCACTTGTAAATGTGTGTTGTGGCAGACCTGCTCCTCCTCAGTGAGAGGCACCAGTGCCAGTGGCTGCATGGGCTCATCTTGCAGAATAGCAGCAAACTCCTTATCCTGCATGTCCTCTGGGACCTACAAATAACAACAGTAAGTGTTTAAGAGGGCAAACCCATCTTATAATTGCAACCTGGAAAACACTAACTAATGGGAGACAAGCGTTTGAAACCACATAAGTGTTTAGAGGGAACATCATAATTTTTTTTTTTTAGCCATTTAAACACTGCAGATTAAGAAAGACATTAGAAAAAAAAACCCTAAACATTCATATTAAGTTGGAAGATATTCACTAACCTTGTTGTCTTTGATATAAAGTGCTAACATCTCCTCTCGGCCGTAGCGATACTCGGCCAGCTTGTACTTTGGCATGGCGGGGGAAGGAGGGGGAGACGTCACACTCCCCCCACTGGACAGTGCACGAAGCCTGTGTGAGGAAGAGCACACCGACCATTAAAAATATAAAAGATCTCAGCACATCTCTCTGATAAAAATGCAGAAACTGCTCTTTAATCTAGTTTTGATAGCAAGTACTAAAAAGTCTATTGTCGATCCTCAGGAGAATTCCAGTTCAACTTCATTGGATTAAAATAAAATGAAGTCTTATCACATCTTGCAGCAGAGAAGGAAGAATTTAGTATACGTTCACTGCCAAATAAACCATCCTCTTACACACCCCCACCACAATCTACTTGGTCCAACACAGATGATACAGAAACTTTCCAATCTCAAGATTTCATTTTACAAAGCTTTTACTAGAAAACTGGCTCCCAAGGCCTGCTGTGAAACAATGGCTCCATTCAGAAGGCTTTACAAAGTGTGTCATTGATTCACAGCCCCACATCAAAACCATATGCAGCTCTGAGATGTAGTGGTGGGTGTGGGGTATAACAAGGTAAAGGAAAGCATAATCAAAGGCAAGTTAGTGGAGTTAAACATATTAAAGAGGATAAAATAAGTAGAAGAGAGCCAAAGAGACATACCAGCGGATGGTGATACTAAAAAATATGACTATCCAATTCATTTATATTTGCTTTTGTAAAACTAAGCTTTTATAATGTGAGAAGCTGGACTTGACATTTTTAACACAACTGAATCTATGCATTTATTATCCTTTCTTAAAGAAGCTGGAGTTATAAATCGAACACAGATTTAAACTCATGAGTGCTTTCAACACAACAGCTAACATGCTTGCTTACTACTGCCAACAAAACCTCAAATGCTCGAAATAAATGAACAGATTTATGATGCCAGCATGCTTAAAAAGGCTTGCAAACGTGCTGGGCAGACGGCTGTATGTGGTGAGCACATGAGCTTGCTCTGCAGCCGTATTAAAAAGGGTAAAAGGAGAGGAAAGCAGCTGCAGATGTGTAAAGAGGGAAATATTCTGTGAGGCTGGCAGAGCATCAAGAATGCACACAGCAGTCACAGGCCCAGAGATGGAGTGCTACCAAACAGACTACTCCCACACCCCACACCCCCCTCCACACTTAATCGCTATACAAACATCCACTGAGGAAGAAACAGCAGAGAGACAGAGGGATGGACAGCGCACTGCCAGACAATGGCTATGCCTACATTTTGATAACATATGAAGCACAGACACAATAAACTCTTAACATTCTTTCAAAAATATAGTTATGATGATTTACAAACAGTGATGACTGGATGGTGTTTCACTAAAGACCAAATCAGCTTGGACATTTTCACTATAAACAAACTTAAATATATATTTTTAAACAAAGCATTTTTTCAGGATGCTCGAAGTACTGAGCCTAATGTGATGCATTCGAAGGCCCTCAATAAGAGGTAAAGTCAATATAGTCATCACAAGGAGTAGTGAGATTACATGCAGTCATTAAAGTATTTGTTTACTATACTGCTTAAAATCCCCTTCACACACCAACTGCAGCCATTTGATTAAACGTTCTAACACAAAAATAAAAAATTTAGTCACCTGTGAAATAGACAGGATTGGGAAAAAAAAGAAAAATCCAATGATTTTAACCAACTTGGACATAATCGACCCTGACATATGACCAATTATCTGATAGATTTAATGGTGATATAATAATCAAAACTCAATTATTTGCACCTCCCAGTTCCAGGATCTCCTACCCAACCTTTAAAGCACCATGTAATTAAAAAGAGAAAATTAAACATTCTTATCATGTTGCAAAAGATCATCATTTACATTTAACTTCCAGGTGTTAAACAGCACAAATAAACCATACTGTAGAGAAATCAGATCAATTACCATTCTGGGCCGAAGTTAAGAGTCTCAGCAGTCATATTCCTCACGTCCACACAGAACTGAGTATCTGTACGAAGAAAAACAAATACATAACACACAGCATTATTGCAGACCCATATGAAAGAAGGAATGAGAAATGGTGATAATTACATTAGAAACCTCCTTACCCTGTCCTGATAATCGGAGCAGGCTGGACTGGGCTGGACCAGGCTAGAGTTGGCTGGCTTTAGTTAGGCTTAGGTGACTAGAAGGCTGAGTGGTGCTTAAGCTGTGGTCACAGAGCTCCCCAAACACACAGACACAAAGAGAATAGCTGCCAGTTTCAGGTGCTTGAGGAATACCAGGTTATCAGGTCCTAACTAGTTAAGGAAGGGGTTTCGATGAAAGTTTGGAGAATGGAAGCTCCTGCTACTCACAGCACAAAAAGGTAGATGAACTTAAAAAAAAAAAAAAAAAAGAAAAAGAAAAAAAAAAAAACAGAGCAAAAAACAAAAAAAGGAACCTTGGAAATCACCAGTGGAACAAAATAAAACTCTTGAAGCAATAATGTTTTCGTTCTTGTGTTTTACAGCAGTTATATCTCACATTAAAGTTAAAAATATGAACTGATTCATCAAAAAATGAAAACGCTGGAACAAAATAACAGCCGCAACAATGCAACCGGCTGCTGGAACAGCTGCCAAATGCAGACGCAAGTCGCACTCCTCTTCTCCTGCCTGACTCCCCCTCTGTGCCTTTTTCCTCTCACTCCAGCTGAAATGTGGATAGATGGAGACCCTCCAGGTAACTCCTTTATATCTCGTCCTCCTCCCTTTGCACCACTGGGAAAAAGAAAAAAGTAAATGTAAATTTAAAGATGAATCAGAGAAAGTTAAACAAAAAAAAATATTAGGTTAAAATATATATAATTAAAAGAAAAACACTTTATAATTTGCTTACTTCTCCACTACAAAGCCTTGGCATACACACCTCAGATGCTCTGAAAGCTACCTGCTGAGTTTGATAAATCTACAACAGCACACTGAATGGGAAGGAAAATACTGTGATTTTTCTTTAATGAAAAAATAAAAATTTTTCAAGGTTGGTTCTCAGTCACTGTCCAGCATTTCTGCTGCTCACAGGAGATTCTCCATGCAGAAATGTAGAGTTTACTGCAGTAATGCTGCTTATTAAACCAAGCTGCTGGCTGGGGAGAGTTCCTGAAAATGTCATAGAAACAAGAAAATCCATGTTCTGTCCATGTAGTGCTATTTAATACTAACGCTGCATCCTCATGTTGATGCACTTTCAATCATGTTTAATCTTCTTCCTAATCATAAATGCATAGTCAAAATAAAGGGGTAGACAAAGCATTCCTTCACATGTTTTTATTTTATGGGATCAACTGAAGGTTTTCATGTATGTGGAGCAGATCAGAGTTTCAATGTTAAAGGAAATGATAGAAATTTGATCATTTGCAATCAGCTGCAAAGAGCCTTGAGCTCCTTATCATGACAACATGCATGTCAGATTAACCTTTCTAGACTCTCCCAGATAAACACAGACAATGCTTTAGTTTCAATACTACAGGACATAGGGAAGAGTATTTAGGATTCTATGGATATTTTCACTTTTTATAATTTGGTGCAACATGTAAAAGACATATTGTGATGAGAAAAATCTACTGTTGTGAAACGTTGTTTTGGGTCCAGATCAAAGTCTCTAAACACTTTAAATCATACATTTAAATGGATTTGTGTATAATTAGGTGTTTTCAAACTAAATGACAGATTTTTATTTAATATGTTCTACCATTTACTACCATGGGCACAAAGTATCTTTTTAATAGCTTGTTAAGTTGCTACGCTGGAATTAAAGTACAAAAAAACAAAAAAAAACAACAATGTCTAAATTAAGACGTTTGATTAAGCTACATCTAAGCAGGGATTGTTTCCATCAGAAAACAGAGCGACTGAACAAAAAGACACTTTAAGCTCTGAATAAAAAACCTGACTGCAACTGACCTATAAAACTAGAGAAGACTGGTATCGTACGTATAGCTCTGCTTAGATCAGTAGTGTACATGACATTAATTCCCATGACTTAGTATAGCTACATATTTCAATAACTGTATGCATTTATAATAATACCCTGTGCAAATAAAAGACGAGTGAAAGTAAGGTTGTTTGAAGAATTTAGAAATATAAATAGTCATCATAGAACATGCAAGTTTTTTATACATATATTTGTACAGATGTGATTCCACAATGACAGAGAAAATGTGATGTATCAAAAGGCATTTTAAAGGTGTTTATTGGATAGAAATTTTATAAAAAAAATGTTTTTGACACATCCTGATGCTGAAGGCTTTCAACAGTTTTAAATCCAAAGGAAAACGTCACATTTTAAATTTCAGCAGCGCTAATGGGGACTGATACACAGTGCTTGCTAAGGGTAGCATACCTGGCCAATAAGAGCAGACAGATTATTAGGAAAGATTGGCTTCTTTAGCCTGTTTTCAGAGAAAACGTGGTATATTCTGGACCTTTGCACAGAATCTGCAAAAGGTCAGTAACAACATGACTGCCATAGGCGGTGTGTAGGTGTGCTCAAGCATAAATCCAGCATAAGCTAACCTTTTCACATAAAATTGTGAATGATATATTGAAACTCTATCCTCATGAGATTGTTTCCACTAGGCTTTTTTATGCCGTTAAATAAAATGAACTTGACCGTCTTAGTAAGATGGGCCCCTCAATGTGATATGTGGGGAAACATTTTGGTTAGACAACTGACAAATGAGTTTAACACCACAGACAATGTGATTTTATACATCGCAAATTAAGTCATCAATACAATGTGCACTGGGGAAACAGCTTAAGGTATTTCACAGACATGCAGCCCTAACTGCAAAGGAGCAAGACAACCTACGTCTTCATGGGACGTTCTGCACGTATGGAAAATGAGACTAAATAGCATCATTATTTCTTGCTGAAATGTATTTATGTCAATAATCAACACTACTGTATTAGCGATGATTGTGCAGATATAATCTCTGAGAAGTGATTGTTTATGAAAAGCTATCAATATAATTTTTGTGCCGTTCCTCATCCAACAATGCAAAAGACTCTCTTTAAATCAGATTTTCACAGTGTTTTTTGTAAGAAACTGTAAGGTCCTTCAGGATGACAGGGGTGATTAGGTAATCCCTTAGAGGTACATTGTAATTTATTTCAGCACAATAAAAATGATGCAACTCAATGAATATTATTATCTTTAACTATTTCATTAATCCAGATGTTCATATTTTTATATATTAAAAAAAAAAAAAAAAAAAAAAAAACTCAGGACAGCATTTCCACATCGAATGAATCTAATGGCTGAAACTGCTGTGATGCAATGCCTCCTCTTCTAAGGCAACAACCCTGAAAGTGTCTTTTTAGTGCCATTTGTTTGGCAGCAAAATGAACCACAAACTACGAGGCTGAATTTTATAAAACATTATAAAAAGTGATGAAATCACTTAATTTAGGTGAATCAGGACCTGGATCACTGCATGTGTTGGCCTCTATGACGGGCCGATCGTGCTTATAGTTAAAATGATCCAAAACCAAGTAAGATGCTTTTTGGTCTTTGTAAAAACGGCTTTGAATGACTTGTTGTAGTGTTTGGTGCAATGTCAAGTTTTGTTTTTTTTTTTTCTTTTTTAACACGTTACTGTGCCTCACTACTGCAGCTGAGCACCACCAAGCAATTCAAGATCATGTCCAGCAAAATAAGATTCCAGTAATGTGTTCATTTTAATGTATGAGCAACAGGAAACAAATGCAAAAACATGACTAATAATACTGCAATAAAGATGTTTAGATCTACAAATGCTGACTGATCCAGCTTGCATTCCAAGGTATTGTGGGTATTAATTATTAACTTTTTCAAGGGTTAATCTGCTGGAGATGACGCTGGCCACTTTGTTTGCAGTTTGGATTATGTTAAACTACAGTGACTTCACCACCAAGTGGTGGTAAACTGTGAAAAAGAGCGCCCTTCAAAAAGTGCCATTTTGTAAATGTGCACAAAATAAATGTAAACAAACGCAATTCACTGGTATTTATTTTAAACGGAAACAATGTGAGGAGAATATCAACAGCCATTCATAAAACACAACTTCAAGTTAGACTGATTCTTCGCAAGCAGAAGTGATCCAGGGAGAACCCTTTCACAGAATATCGCTACAAATAAAAACACACAGCTATGTGTATTTAGTTAGCTCACTTTGGATGGATTTTAAATTTCTAGTCCCAAATATTTCCTGGTAAAACAAAAGCAAGGTCACAATCACAGCTATTGATTACAGAGCATTAAACATCTTGGTTTAAATAACGAACATGCTGGGCAGATCGCAACGTGGCGGGACGCTGATGTTAGATTACTGCAAAGTATACTGTAAATCTTACCAATAACTAACATTAATGGGATATCGACTCATTGTTTTGACTAATAGTCAATTTCTAAACTCCTTTAGGCGGCTAACATTAAAATAGCTGGTGTTGACATTAGCTAATGTTAGTCGTTGCGAGCTAGGTTAGCTCCTACATTGTTCGTCTTTTAAGCTAATTACAACATATTCATTTGCGTGGCGAGGACAATTATCTTTTTAGGTCATAAATGCTTCAATATATCACATTTCAGTAGCAGAATATACACGGCCTTCTACCTAAACTAGCACAAGGTATGCGCTGGTCGTTAAGGCCTTAGCTTGGAGGTTCAAATGACACCAGATATGATGGCGGAGAGGGGGTGGAGTGTCAGGATCGGACTTCCCGGCCCACTCCGCCAATGTGCGGACCACTACCGCCACTCCGTTGTCGTTAGCAATCTTAAGTAAATACGATGTAAACAAAACTGTGCAATCAAAAAGTTAGATTAACATGAATTAGTAAAAAACAGTTATACAGCAATAAAGAAAGAAAAAAACATAGTATTCTTGCTGCAGGAGCCGAGGTTAGCTTGTTAGCTCCCGCTAGCCTGCTAGCTGCAAAGAGGAACCATGGCTTACCTTCTCTGTTTATAGCTACCAGACTGCTCTGTCTGCACGGTGTGTCTACAGCCAATATACTGTATGCATTGGTCTCTCTAAGCTCTGTAAACGTATTCATTCGATATAATAGTACTTTCAGAAAGTCGTGCTCTGTGTTTTATTTATTAATGTTGTCCCCTCTCCTCCTGCTGCGTATCACTATATATGTCTGCTGGCTCCTCAGTCGCTGCTCCTCTTGTTGTTTGTGTTTCGGAAACATGGCCGTCCGTGTGACACCACGTGACTGGACATTGACAAGCGGCTAACCAATGTTGTAGCAGGACAAACACACCCCTATTTACCAGCTTGGACATTGTGATGCGTACGGCACGTATTTGCGCTTTTTAAAACTGTGAGTTTAATTAGCCGATAAGCTGCAAAGTGAGGCCAATTCATGCGTATTAATAAATGGTAAGGACTTGCTACCAAAACGGCCAATAAGTAACGTGTTCCAGGATCATGATGTTAAACAGTTTTAATAAACCTGCATGTCACAAACGTCGTGCTTAAAATGGATTATTAAAAGAAAAGAAAAGGAAAAAAACAGTTGGGTAATTAGCAGTGTTCTCAGTTTATGACTAAAATTGAGCATGTGCAATGGTCAGACCGGTAGTAGAAGTTTTTAGTCTTTAGAGAGCGCTGTTGGACAGCTATTTGAACATTTTAATATATTGTGAATTTATTAGGAACCGATTAATTAACAGAGTACTAAATAGCAAGATTCCAATGCAGCTTATAATAGTATTTATGTGTGGTGCTAATTTTCACTGCCTATTCCCAGAAGGCTTTCTGAATGAATATGATGCAGGGTAGCTGTACCCTTGACTGGGTGTCAGAGCGTGCTGCATTGTAGCTGTATGACAGCAGTGTGGACCCTTGCCTGCCCTGATCTTGGGGTTTTCAGTGGTGGTGACCTCTGTGGTCAAGAGCATCAGAGGGCTGGCTTCTGGTGTGTATGGATCCCAAGATATCATTTCTGCACAGCAGTGTCAAGCCAGATGTTTATTTCCATATTAATACTCCAACAGAAGCTGAAGGTTAGAGTGCAAAATAGGGTGGTAGGTGTGTGTGGTTGTTGACGGTTCATGGGCAAGATGCATGTTTGTGTGTGTGCACAAGTTCATACGTGTGAGAGGTTGTAGTCAGGTTCGATCAGTTACTTGGGTGGATGTGAAGATATTTTTTTTAATGTTAAGCACTTTATGAACAGTACAATTTCAAGCCTTTTTGCCACTTTTTTGTATGGACAGTGTTTTATGAATAAAGTTTGATTTGATTATACAAGGATCAGGTTGCTGGGTTTTTAAACCTTTCTTCCAGTTTCTCTTCCAGTTCCTCAATAAACTGCCTGAACTTTATGACCGCATTGTTAACACTTGCTCTGCAGCCTCTTCAGTACTGAACAAGTTTCTTACTCATTTAAAAAAATCCAATCAAATAAAAAAAGAAACATGTAATGTTGCTTTAAATATTTGCACTAGAGTGAAAATCTTTATACTGCCACCAGAGTAACTTTTTACAACTGTGCCAAAAGTGCCCCTCTTACATCTGCATTTGGCTTTATCATAAAGCTGCACTGGAGAGGCTCATAATAGACTGAACAAACTTGGGGTTGAGAGGAGGGATTTTGCTCTCACTGTAGCTGGAGTGGAAAGAAAACAGTCTTTTAGATAAAGGCATAACAGGCATTATGCTATCGAAAGAATTTCTGCATAATTTCATACCAGGCAGTCTTTTAACCGAGTTAAACCAGCTGTTACTCCTGAAAATTGAGCTTTTACATCAAATATTGTTAACAAGTTTAATAATTTCAAAACTCTTTTTTGAAATGAACAAAACTCTTCATTTCAAAAACTCTATCTCCAATTCATAATTCCCTTCAGTAAATGCTTTATATTTACACTTGAGAAGGTTTAATTGAGAGAGTGTCTGGATTCTGACTTAAAACAATTTTTGATCAGTGAACCTATACTGACTGAAAGATTAGGTGCAGAGGTGGAATTACAATGCATTGTGAGTTAGTTTGTGATGAACAGCTAAAGGTTATGTTGTGCGTGTGTAATTTTGTGATATATCAAAAAGCAGCTAGGTTTGTTGTCTAAGATTAGGATATGCCTTGCATGTGAGTTCATTTTGCTCAAAACATAACTGATCTGTTTGGAAAAAATATTTGTCAGTGCTCATAACGTCCCATGGTGTTCTGAGGAAATAGCCTGAATACAACACCATAGATCAGGGGTGGGTAACTTGTCTGGTTAGGAGTTTCTCTGCTGCAACACGCCTGTCTTTTTTCAGACTTAATTTGCAGACTGGTGCAAAGCTTGACATCATACTCTGCACCAGTCTGCATATTACCCTTTGATTTGAGTCAGGTATGTTGCAGCAGGGAAACATCTAGCAGTCTTAACATCTGCAGGACTGCGGCCCTCGAGGATTAGAGTTGCCCACCCCTGTCATAGATGTTGGAGCAGGTAACTTTCATTAAGCCACTCTCTGCAAGACTTTTATTACAACTTCTTTGAGGTTTTCAACAGTGTTGCAACTTTATACTTTAAAATCTTTTCAGCTTTTGTTGAGGAGTCATAAGTGAAACGCCAAATAAGGCTGCAAGACTTTCCTGATGATTCCAGAGAACAGTCAGAGAGCTGCTGGAAGAACCAGATGTTGAAATCAAATCAAATCAAATCAAATCAAATCAAATCAAATCAAATATACTTTATTTATCCCCAAGGGGAAATTCAAGGTTCAAGCCAGCTCATCCAAGGTTAGACATACAGACATTTACATTTGACAAGTTTACAGAATGAAACTGATATTTAGACCCTGTTTCTTTTTTTGTTTTTTACCGGCGCTGCCTTAAAATGCAGAAAAGATAACATGAGGAAGGATGGGTGGGTGTTGAAAATAAGTATTTCTACACTTCACGTAAAGGGGGAAGGTTAAAGATGCAACAAAAAAACACACCCCATCCTCACCTAAGCTCTGTTGATGATAGATCTTCTAAATGAGGAGGTTTGAGGTTGCAGTTACCATTACCACATTTTGGTAATGGTTCTTTTGTCGCCATTCTCAGGTTCATTAACACCATCTTCCTTATTTAGACTAGTGCATATGTATTCATGTCTAAAGTGATCAGTTAAATTAAAGAATGAACATAGATGCTTGCACAGCCATGCCTGCACAGATCTAGCTGGACTAGAAAAGTAAGTGGCCAATAGATCCACTCTGAAACGCGCCTGCTTTGCATACTTCATCTCTATCCAACTGTCATTGCACTTCACTGGATTGGTAAGAGCACACAAAATACAAGGCAAAAGATTCCCCCCAGATTATGGAATTTTTTTGTTCTTATTACTTTGTACCAGATTCCCCGTGGTGGGGAAATAGCCTTGCTAGATCTAAAGCTACATAAGCTGTGTGAGGATGCATCTGTTTGGCACCTGCATCCTGTCCTTCTCCCTGCTGATGGCGTCCTGCCTGGTGAGTGCAACTGTGTCAAACAGCTTCAGAGACTGCAGCCATTTTTTCTACATGCAAACACCGCCTGCAGGGATCAGAGGGGCAAACCTGAAGAGGATCTGCCAGAAGTATGCTGACAAACTGCGCTATGCCACGTTGTATGACAGCGATCGCCATCTCCCGCTCTACTCAGCCTACATTTTTCAGAAGTCTGATGGCAAGAGGAGGGTGGACACACCCTGGATGTATGAGCCTCAGGTAGAAAGACCAGAATAACGTTAGGTTTGATTGTTATTAACCCAAAACCCTGATAAAAGCTGAATGTTTTTAGGGCATGATGACATTCTGTTTAACAATAACAGAGCAAAAAATGTTTATGTGTCTATGTAGGTTCTCTTATTATTAAGATTTTATTGGCTTAAATATTATTTAAGAGTCAACATATTGCAAATAAAACAGGACGTGTGTTGTGTTGATGAGAGCAGGTATGTCTTCAAAGAGGAGCTGGCAAGCAGTTTCTCTGGTTACCAAAACACTTTGGAAATGTAAGGTCCAAACATAATTTGGCCCAAGAAGGATATACCTGATGCCTTAAATACAACTCAAGTACTCTGGCTCATTTGCTGATGATAAAGCTAAATTAGGTGTGTATCTTGTCTAAATTTTCGTCCAAACATAGGACATATAGAAATTCAGCTGATGTTCAGCCCAAACTGTCCCTCCATAAAAAATCTAGCAAAATGTGACAAACAACTGGACCAAACATTGGGCTCTTTTTTGGCAAGATATTGCTGACTGTGCTCAATAAGCCTCAAACGTTTACATAGGCTAATACTAAACAGATGTATGCATTGTTAACAAGACATATTGATCAGCACTACCTAGCTATTTGCAGACTTCAGTTAAATGATGACTTTAAACATTCATTTAACTTTCAGTCAGACAGCACATGTATATTTCTCACAATTGAAATTTTTACTGCAAAGTTTTACTGCATCGTACAAACTTTGTAATACAAAAAAATTTGCAAAATATATAGAAAAATAAAATTAAAATCCAGAATATCAAGGGGAGCATTATATCTATGATGCTTCCCTTGGCAAAGTAAATTTGCCCAGTAGAATACAGCATCCAGAAAATCCATTTTGCCTGCTTAAATGCTGGACAAGACAAAAAATAATAATTATACTGCATTGCCACACCACATTAGACAAGGGGAGCCAAATCAGTGTGTATTTAAGCTAAACTCAGTATGTTAACTCCAAGCAGGAGATGATTTAAAAGTTTGTGAGCCTTGTTTTACAAGCTCCCAGCCTCAACAAGCTAAGTTCTCAGTCAAGGAAACATCTGATTTCAAGGGCATCTTGCCAAAACATGGTACCTGTGAGACTCACCGCGTATATAGCAATATGAGATGATAGATAAACTGGTTAACTGCGTTAAAATTATTTAGTTAAATTAGTAGTTGCATTCTCATTTCCAACAACCAAATGCTCAGTTACAATTACCAGCCTATCATATAGATGAAAACTACAGAAATGACCAGTATAGCATTAAATTCATGAAGTCTGAAGTGTCTAATTTTTTTCCTATCAGCTGATTTCCAGTGATGAGGGTGGTAACATGAAGGGGCTTCCCCTGAGTGAACACACTCCCCCTCTGATTGAGAACAGCCAGGCTGTGCTGGAGGACTACGTAGATGCTATAGAATACAGACGTGGCCCTCTGAATCCAGACCAGCATCAAGCGGAGCCAGACGACAAATCCTCCACTTACACCTTGACCAACGTCGTCCCACTAATCCTAGACTTACTGGACACTTCTTGGAACCCATACTTGGATGTCATCCGTCGACGCCTGAACAACTTCTGCCATGGCAAATCTTTCATTGTGACAGGCGTCACTGTTTCAGGGGCCACAATACAGCGAAATAACAGGGACCGCCTGGGAATCCCAAAACACTTATGGTTGGCATACTGCTGCCCAAGGTTTGACCGTAACTCACCATATGAGGTGAGGTTTATGTTCCCTACCTATGGGGGCTACGCACTGAATGAACAGACTGGCTACAGCGTGGTGGAAGTACCACTCAAAACTCTGGAGAGCTTCCTGAGGAGTCAGACAAACATAGACAGTGATATGATCATTTTCTACAAGGGTTGTGTGTCAGAAAGCACTTTAAAAAAGAAGAGAAGTGATCTGACTAAAACTGGAGCCAAGATAATATAGGGACCCAATATTGAAATGTGTAATAAAACTTACCCAAATAAACATTAACTGAAACAATGTTAAGTATTCTTGCTGCATATGCTTGGAATAAAACTGTGTCACTTTCAAAGCTAAAATATTAGGACAGGAATAGTTCTTAATGCAGCTGGATGATGCATTCGTTATTCATGTCCAGTATATGTCCAGTACTGGCTAGTTGGCTAACTGCAGCAGATTTGTACATTAATTAATTTTAGTTAGTTTGTTAGTTTATTCATTTCGAACAAATAAAAGAAAATAAGAAAAGAAAAATATACATACATACCTGTACATACAGATACGTATATACATTCATTTACATACTAATTAAGAAAATAATAATCACAAATATTAATATTAATAATGATAATAATTCCTCATCAATTTGATAATTAAATAAATTTGTGTGATAAAAGGAGTTCAAAAAAGGAGTGGGAAGAAGTGTACACTTATTTGGTACTGTCAGACTGATAGGAAATGTGAAGCATCCTGCTGCAAACATTGAATAACCTGAGTCTCCTGAGGAAGTGGAGCCTACTCATGATCTTCCTATCTCTTGACTTCAGACAATGAAAATTATATACAAATTCATATTAACTGATTTTGCGGTTACAATCAATATAGATGCTGCAAAATATTCTTTTAGTCAAACTAGTGTTCATCATCTCATCCAAACACAATGATTCTGTCGGTAATGTTGCAAATCTTTCTGCTGTTAACTGGAATATTGACTGAATTGGATCAGCAGGTTTACTGTTGCATCATTAAATATTCTTGAAAACATGTTTGTTTTGGTGATAGGCTTTATTGTCCTTGTTAATTCTATTCATTTTTGCATTATAATGTGAGTTAAAGCAATAAAGCAGGTAAGCTGGGGAGGACTTGAGTAAGGCAAAACCTTACCTACACCTCTTTGCCCGTGACTGGCTTTCCTTTTGACTATAGTTTGGCTTTACTCCATTTATCCGCACATATACCAAATGCCAGTTCACCTCTGACTGTTGTAAATATCATTAAGTCAATTTATTATATGTTGTTAATTGCATGAATGGGTTTGAGGAGGAGAAAAGGAAACTTCCATCTTATTTCCCCACAAGTGAGAGACAAGTTGATGTATTTGCAGGAACTGTTTTCTGTTCTTGTTCCACTCAGTGTGGGTGGATCTGCCGAGGTGCAAGATGTGCACTGCTTTGCATATTAAGCCCTGATTACAGAGGACAGTGTGTAAGTGTTTCACTGAGCTCCACTTGCAGATATAGAGACACGTTTGATCATTTGCAGCAGATCTCAGAGCTATATTTGGTATATAGACATTGAAAAGGTATACCATGGGCTCTCGCCCGAGGATGGCATGGTGGATCCAAATTGTTTTTCTGCTTCTCAACTTTGGGGCAGCAGTGAGAGGGAGAGTGGAAAAAGAGCTTTCTCCAGAGTGCAGAGAATTCCTCTACATGGGAATACCACCATCAGGATTGGAACATCACTCCGTCCAGTACATCTGTCAATTTTACAACAAGAAGCCACGCTACGTGACTCTGTACAGCACTGTGGATCATATTCCTATCTACTCTGCCTACACCTTCAAGCGCTCCGATGGAGAGAAATGTGTGGACATTCCCTGGATGTACGAGCCTCAGGTAAGGGAAACTAGAAAACTAACTTGTAGCAGAGGCTCCACATAGTAGCATCCAGGAGCTTCCTCAGTTTGAAATGCCTGGGTTTTCTTTCATTTTCTGCGGATATATAGTTATATCTAGTCATGCTCATTCTCTTCTTTGCCTCTGCTTCATCTGTTTGCACAGCTCTCCACCTCTTTCGACACAGATGAGATGCAGCCCTTTCCGCAAGGTTACATGCACAAGAATTTCGAAGACTCCCAAGCAATTCTTGACGACTATACAAATGCCGTTCACTATGAGCGCGGCACTCTCAACCCAGACGAACATCAGGACGAACCGGACGACAAGGCATCCACTTACACCCTCACTAATGTGGTGCCCATGGTGCCCAACTTCAGCAACAAAGTCTGGAGCAAACAGGAGCACATCATCCGCAAACGACTAAACAACTACTGCCGAGGAACAGCTTACATTGTGACCGGCGTCACCACCTCGGGGAAGATGATCCACAGGGAAAACATGAAACGAGTTGCAGTTCCCGCCTATGTATGGTCAGCTTACTGCTGTGTTTATTATGACCACAACACCCCTTATAATGAACGGTATAAGTTCCCATCATTTGCGCACTATGGTCTCAATGGGGAGCAGAACAACAACATAGTGGAAATCTCTGTCCAGAAGCTGAATGAGTTTCTTAAGAGGACGCCCTCTGTAAACCGGAATTTTCAGATCTTTGTGGGGGACTGTGTCCCACCAGCATCCAATAAAATTGACTGAGAAAATATTCCTTGAAGGTATCAATATCCTATTGCTCTCTTTTGTAAGAAAGAAACCACCTTTTATGATATAATTAACAAGTACTAAACTATTTAAACTTACAAGTAAACCATTATAGAAATTAAAGCATAATTCAAACAATGTTTATCATTTGATTCACACCTGCACTTTTTCTGTTGTGGTTCATTCATCTCACTGGTGTGAAAATGTTCAAAAGCCTTTTTTACAAGACACATTTGGACATGTTGCAACATGAAACACTGGTAAGACCTACAACGCATCAACTAGCTGGTAAGAAGGGCTTGTGTCTTAACCATTTATGGTCCTGGTTTGCCATTTGGTAGAGGTATGTGCAGTGACTATCATGAATTTCTTAAAGAAGTTGTGGAAATAAACTGGCCTGAGTTATCTTAACAGATTGGTTATGGTGTGTAAAACCCAAACTAGGTGTTTGCTGTAACGCTACTGTTTCAAATTTGGACCATTTCACTGTTGTAATAGATTTATTGAATTAA
The DNA here is from genome assembly GCF_933228915.1 of Telmatherina bonti. NCBI lineage: Eukaryota > Metazoa > Chordata > Actinopteri > Atheriniformes > Telmatherinidae > Telmatherina > Telmatherina bonti. Next base: position 27,741,265 of record NC_136616.1, read on the forward strand.
ATCTCAACCATTAGCTAAAAGACATTCATTCTGTTTTGGTTTTTTTTATCTTTTTTTTTTTCCCAAAACAAATGGAAAAATGCCAAAAAAAAAAAAAGTGCCCTGCCTTGTTCTCAGTTTATTAAAGGATTAATTCTGGTGTGGTTATTTTCTATTAGTATTTTTCATCTTAAACTGCCACAAATGCAAAATAACCAGGTCATTATTGTGATGTTTTACTTCACTTTAAATGTGCAATAAATTATTTAACTATATAGAAACTGAAAATAGAAAATGAATTACAGACTTTGAATCCTAATTTCTGCACACCACACTGATTGGTTGGACATGCACCCCACTTGTCTGACAAATTGTTGTGAAGGAGCCTAAAAGCTATGCCATCATGCCCATAAGCATTCATGCAAAATATAAAGACTACAGTGGTGTAACTACTATTAGTTAGTTAGTTAGTTAGTTAGTTAGTTTTGTTTTGTATCAGTCACAATCAGATTGTCCATTTCCACAAAAAGAAAAACAATCAAGCAACAAAAACAAAACAGGCAGAAGCAAAGCTTGTGCGCCTAATAATGTACACTTATAAATAGAGTTACCTTAAAATGTACAAATACCAACAAAACAAATGTACTACATACACACTACTTTGAATGGCATGCAGTTTTATTTTTTATTGATCATCGTCATCCAAAGAAGAATGCTGCACAAGCTGATGAAGATGATGGAGGATTCTTCACACCCTCTCCACAACACAGTGAAGAAACAACAAAGTGAGACTGAAAGATACAGAAGATCATTCCTGCCAGCAGCCATCAGCCTCTGGAACAAGACCTCCTCAAATTAATTATCATCTACTACAATATTGAATTTCCCTTTGGGGGTTAATAAAGTATTTTTCATTCATTTCATTTCACGTATCAGTGGTGCCCTTTCTGTCCTCACTATCATAATAAAGTATAAGAGGGCATATTTGTCCAATTCGTCTTGTACTTTTGCACATTTAAAACAAACATGTATAACTAAAAAAGTATTTGAATCACATTTTATTGCAGGTTAAACAAAAGAAAACTGTTACAGCCTCTTTGCACTGCTTCTGTTCAGTTTGTTCATGTAAATGACAAGTCCTCCTCCCAAACTACAGTAAGTCATGGAGTTCCTCAAGGTTCTGTACTTGGACCAATACTCTTCACACTATATATGCTCCCTTTAGGCAAAATTATTAGACAGCATGGAATAAACTTTCATTGTTATGCAGATGATACTCAACTATACTTATCCTTTAAACCAGATGAAACAAATCAGCCCAATAGGCTACAAAATTGTCTCATAGACATAAAGACTTGGATGTCTAGAAATTTTCTCCTCTTAAACTCAGATAAGACTGAAGTAATTCTCGTTGGATCTGAAAAACTCAGAGCTAAATTTTCCGGTTTTGTAATGAACCTGGATGGCATTACTTTAGCTTCCAGTGCTACAGTGAGAAACCTTGGAGTAATATTTGACCCTGACCTGTCCTTTGGCCCACATATTAAGCAGGTTACTAAAACAGCCTTCTTTCATTTACGTAATATAGCCAAAATTAGGGACATTCTGTCTCGGAGTGATGCAGAAAAACTGGTTCACGCTTTTGTTACTTCGAGACTAGATTACTGTAACTCTCTATTACTGGGCTGTCCTAAATATGCCCTGAAAAGCCTTCAGCTGATCCAGAATTCTGCAGCCAGAGTCCTGACCAGAACCAGCATGAGAGATCATATTTCTCCAGTTTTAGCCTCTCTTCATTGGCTGCCTGTTGAATCTAGAATAGAATTTAAAATCCTTCTCCTTACATATAAAGCCCTCCACAACCAGGCACCACTATATATCAAAGACCTCATTGTTCCTTATATACCAAGTAGAGTACTTCGTTCGCAGACTGCAGGCTTACTTGTGGTTCCTAGAGTCTCAAAGAGCCGAGCAGGAGGCAGAGCCTTTGGTTATCAGGCCCCTCTCTTATGGAATAAGCTCCCAGTTAGTGTTAGGGAAGCAGACACCCTCCCCACCTTTAAGACTAGGCTGAAGACTTATCTTTTTGATAAGTCCTATAGCTAGGGATGGTTAGCATCCCTTAGTTATGCTGCTATAGGTTTAGACTGCTGAGGGACATTTCCTGATACACTGAGCTTCTTTCTTTTTCTCTTTATCTCTTTCTTTTACCACCCCCCCCCCCATAACAGTGTTGCATCATTAACATGTATGTCTCCTGTCTCAGCAGGTCTCCCTGGCCGGGAGTAGCAGTTCCTGTTGTCTGTTGTCTTTCTGTCCTCTTCCCCCCACACAGCAGAGGCAGATGGCTGCCTGTCCTGAGCCGGGTTCTGCCGGAGGTTTCCTTCCTGTTAAAAGGGAGTTTTTTCCTTCCCACTGTTGCCAGTGTGCTTGCTCAGGATGGGAGATTGAGTTGGACTCAACTCAATCTGTTGGTTTCCTTATATAGGCTGTTATGAATTGGCCTTCATTATGTTTTCCCCTCTGTCTGTAAAGCGTCTTGAGATGGCATTGCCGTGATTTGACGCTATATAAATAAAGTTGAATTGAATTGAATTGAATTCTGTCTGCCTACAGGATCTGAAACTCCAAGCTTTAATGGTCTCTGTACTGCAGGTTTTAGATGTTTCCCTGCTTCGACACACTAGACTCAATTGAATGGGTCATTGTGCAGAACTTGACAAGTTGTTGAATCTGTATCATTTGTATCAGGTGCGTTGTAGCAGGTAACATCTAAAATCTATGGGAGTTTGAGAGTTTCTATTTATAAATAAAGTCGGTATTATAATTGCACCATTATTTTACACATTTTCTGTAGATTAAACATTGCTTGCTTTAATAGTCTATTAATGGTTATAGTGCTACAGTACAAAGACCTTAAAGATGATCTTTTTTTCTAAAGTGACAGTTGATGGTGTTTAATGTCTAAATAAATGGAGGCTGATCATCAGAAGTAGCTTTGCTTCTTACTCATGACTCACTGACTGGCTTAGCAATGCAATTAATTTCTTTGAATACCAACATTTTTCATTCTGTCTGTTATGCCTCATTATTAGTATTTTCATGAGTAAAAACCAAACTAAATATTATCATTACTAGTGCATTTTAAAGCTCTTTGTTTTATTAGGTTAGCATTGTACTTTGCTTTGCAGTCCAACACAGCAGACATAGGACTATTGATACTTATGACACTGAACCCAAATGCTTATTGGAAGGAACTCCCCATATTGTGTTAAACATGCATCATTAATAAACCTGTACTTTTTCATGAATGTTAAGAAAAGGCCCATAGTCTAATGCTCTCCCTGACTGATAACATTTACTGTTTCTGAACTGCTCCTACAACACTTGCAGCTATTTGAATATATGTAAAGAACGTTACAATGGGAGACCAGTTTGCTGGAAGCACAGATGAAGCAAGAAGGGAAATGCTGAGTGTGATAGAGCTGAGACAGAGGCTGTTCCTGTTAGATGTAGTGGATGTGCAGTGAGTGCAAGCAGAAGCAGCGAGGTCTAAAAAAAAAAGGCACAAAAGTTAAAGAACGAAGGAAAAGTGAGCTGGCGTGATGGCGACAACATTTGCAAATCGTGCTGCATCCCTGGCAGCTGTCACAGCTGTGCTGACCTGTGTGTTGCTGCAGGGGGTCCAGGCAGGAGTAGTGGGGGATTTTAACCATGAGGAGCGCTGTAAGGACTTTTTGTACCTGGGAACTCCACCAAGAGGCTACCTCAGCAACTCCTTTAAGAAGATCTGCCAGAGGTATGCGGATAAACCCCGCTATATCACACTGTATGACCCCCACAAACACATTCCCATCTACTCTGCCTACACATTCAAGAAGTCAGATGGTGAGAAGAAAGTAGATTTCCCTTGGATGTTTGAGCCTCAGGTAAGTTGAAGCTTGTACAGAAACAAAATACAAATTGCGTTATTGCCAATTACTGCGTAATTGGCAGTATTTTCAGTCTCTGTTATGATGCATTGTACTACTTATATAACTTATATTATACTTACAAAGTATATTTGTAGGATGACATGAAACAAACATCTGCAGCTTTTGTTTGAATTCACACCTGAAACAACTTTAAAGCAGACAAACAAGTCCTGTTGCTAAGAGCAACCAAGTAGCTTGAGATAAGCTTTTTTTTTATTAGCTATAGACTGTATTTTAACAAGATAGTGTTGCCATTACTACACATGCAAAAGCGTGACTTGTATGATGACAGTATGTGATAAAGTGTTTTGAATAGCTGTGCACTGGTGATATCTTGGAAAACAATATATTTGTCAGAGTTGAACTTACATTATTGTATAAAAAGTCAATAGACACGATTTTCTTCATGGCGCTTTTCAGAATGGTTGGTCCTTCGTTCTTTAGATGGCTCTCTGCAGATGGATTGACCTCCTTGCCAGGAATAAAACCTAACAAAAGAAAATTGGATCTTTCAGATCTTTGTATGTTGCAGAATGTTTCCAAAACTTCTCAATATGTTCAATAAGTTTCTATCATTTTTTTTACAGTTGGCTTCAGAAAAAAGCAGCAGCAATATGGAGTCCTTTCCCCAATCTTCAAACATGCACATGAACTTTGAGGACTCCCAGGCAGTCCTGGAGGACTACGCCGATGTTGTTCAGTATGAACGAGGCCAACTCAATCCAGACGAACACCAAGCCGATCCTCTAGACAAAGCGTCCACCTACAGTTTGACAAATGTGGTTCCTCAGATCAGAGAGTTCAACATGGGCCCCTGGGCTGAACACCAGGACCTCATCCGCAAACGCCTCAACAACTACTGCCGTGGAAAAGCCTTTGTGGTGACCGGAGTGACCACTTCTGGACATACGATCCGTCGGAACAACCTGGACCGTGTGGCAGTTCCAGAGTACATGTGGTCGGCCTACTGCTGCACCGACTTTGACCAAAATGCTCCGTACTTTGTGCGCTACAAGTTCCCTGTGTTCGGAGCTTATGGGCTGAATGATCGTGTCAACAATCACATGGTGGAAGTTCCTCTCAAGAACCTGGAGAAATTCCTGAAAGGGAGGATGGAAGTAGACAAGAACTTTCAGATTTTCTATAATGACTGTGTGCCAGATAGCTAAGATGAAGTAGAAGTTCTGTTATTGTTTAGGTTTTAGGTGTGTTAGAAATTTAGGATTTGATTGCAAAAAAATCTGGTTTTCAAAGCTAAAGACAGCTGGAATTCAAACATTTGTCAAATCATAAATAAAATGAATGAATACATTGGTCTGAGCCTGTATAGAATTTTTCTGGACTTACTTGCTGACTAATTATATAGTATTTAAAAAACTTAATAACACGTATGTTGATCACAATATCAATAATAAAGTAAGAAATCCTAAAATAGTTTTCCCACTTGACAACATAAAGTCCAAGAATGACTTTTCCTTTCAAAAATTAAAAAATTAAGCAGCGATGTACTAATTTAAGAAAGTTTTGGATTAATATATTGGAATTAAATCCAGTTTTACATTTGTGATACTTGTTGTCAGCCAATTCACATCATTTTCTCAACATTTAGTACATAAAATGCTATAACTTATAATAAACTGTCTAATAAAGAAGTAGTAATAATTCACATTAAAGCAACAGCTCTGATATAATTGAAAAAAATAATAACATGCAGGTTTGTGATTCAGCAAGATTTTAATAGAGAATACAATTGATCCACAACATGTCCCATCAGGCATTTGAAACATATATTGTACTGTAATGTTCACTTTCCGGCAGTCTGAGGCATGCAAAGATTATAAAACGAGGACTGATCCAGAGACGACACCCGTTTCCATGCCACCCATCCTTGTCTTTGCAGCTCTGTCTTCTCCAGCTGACCTCCGTAGTAGTGAGGGTCCACAACTAACATGTAGCTCCCCTCCTTCCCAGTGCACACCCCAAATATCCCCTTTGAGGAATTGTCCCTGTCCCCTCCCATCATGACAGGAGATCCGTGCTTCTCGAAGTGCTGGTGGAGCTCTTCCACCGCAACATTTTCCAACTCAACCCCTCCACCTCTCACATGCACCAATTTACAGGGAACATCGTAGAAACAGTCCAGCACCAGGGATGCTTCAAATGTTCCTATCCACTCCCTGGAGCCAAAGAAGGTACCTGACTTGTCCCCCACTGCAACCAAGGCTTGCTGAATTTCTGGAAGACTTGGTGCAGGTTTGTTATGGTTCTTATGCTGAGGCATGTTATGGCAAAGCCACGAAGCCATGGTCTGAATGGTCCTGTAGCCACACCCCCAGCCTCTGTCATCCTGTCCATCACAACCATAATGGAAGTAGACATAATCTCCTCTCATCATAGTGCATTTCACATAATCTCTAATTGGAATAGAAAGACCCGCGTGCACATTTTTAGGTAATGTCTTCACGTGTTTAATCCTTCTTTTCTCTAGTTCTTTTCCACCCCAATCAATTTTCTCTTCAGATGCCGCTGCTTCCTCCTTTTTGTCCATTTTAAATATGTTTCTACCAATTACACACGTCGCTTATCATCTAATGTTACTTTATATACTTGTCAGCCGTCCTAAACAGACAGCTCACTATACTGTCATCTTGTGTAACTGCAATAAAAGCCCTGACTGTGAACAAACAGCAGCACAAAAGTTCCGATATAGCGGCGGTTCCACAGCGCTGATGCATTCAGGAGCCGTCGTGTTTGCTGTAAAATTACAAACAATACGTACAATCGGTTCCTGCCATTTGAAAGTTTAGTTACTACTGTTACTGTTAATGTTAAATAAAATAAATAACACGGAAATTGAGCGTAAATTGATTTCAGGAATACATCTAATATTTCGTGAAAATAATGAAAATGCCTACCTGTTTTTTTTTTTTTTTTGTTTGTTTTTTTTTTTTACAACATTTTCGGGCGTCTTTGAAGGTAGCATCCTGCATTGTCAATTTAGCACACCTGGTTGAAAAAATTTTAACTTTACATGTTAGTTCCACCTAAACAATGACCATTGTTGTAAAATATATCGATTTAATCAAAATTTCAGCTGTTTTGCTGTGTTTTTGTGGCGTGTTTTTTGTAGAAAAAATCACGAAAGTAAGCCGAGAGAGCGACGGAGTTGAAATCGAGTGTGGAGAAATGAAAGTCAGAATAAAGGTGAAACGCCAGTTTTTTCTAGAAAGACGGGCTCCGTTCAAACCTGAGTTTCTACGACTTGGAGTGAACTCGTGGCCGACCAGCTCCTGCGGTCCACGGAGGACATCAGAAACTGAGATGGTCATTACTGCCGGACTCCAAGACTGTGGGACTAAGTCCATCGTAAGACAAGAGTAAAGTGTTGACACGATCCAAACAGGAAAGCTAAGTAGAATGGGAACTGACATCTAATTGCGACTGTTTCCAGTATTTACAATGGATGTGATATAACTAAGCTACTGGTTTCCCATAATGACAAATGTTACACATAAAATATTTGTTGAATTAGGAATACATTTTATTGGGTCATTGCTTAACTTTCTTATTTATGAATGTCGTCTTGGGTTTCTTGTATATCTTACTAAATAGTTTTATTTTGACATTTGCCACGGTTCCCATCAATTTTAAATCAGTTTAAATATTTTAGCACTTTGTTTAAGCCACTTAATGCTGATATACGAATATTTAAAGCATAATAAAACATCATGCTTACTTACTTCACTCATATTAAAAAATGAAAAATACTTTATTAATCCCCAAGGGGAAGTTCAATATATTTAAATATATATTATTTAATATATTTAAATTTTTATATATATATATATATATATATATATATATATATATATATATATATATATATATATATATATATATATTATACATAAATTCAATATATCCCTCTGGGAATGAGCCAGTGTTGTTTACACATAAGAGAAAAATTCAAGAATAAAAGTGAAGATGCATTAGTAGTTACTCTTTCTTGTCACAACAAACTAATGAAACAATTCAACAAATCTAATTATATAAATGTTTAATTCTATAAAAACAGAATGTGTTCACAATTTCTTCCCCAGATTCATGGTGATTGGCTTGTGTACTCCAACCAGTTGTTACTGTTTCCTGCTGTGGTTCCTACATCTACAGGCAGTGTGATCGTCAGAGGAGTGACGACTGTCATACCCGTCGAGTGCCATTATGAGAGGTAAGACTGTATATGGCTGCTTCCAGTTTTGTCCAAGCTTTTTATCACTAAGACATCAACATTTTTCTTTTCTGTGAACAGAAAGCAGAAAGTTACAGGAGAACCAATAAAACCAACCTGGGTACCGATGACATCCACTATTGCTGCCTTTGGTCTGCTTCATTTCTCCCTCCGTATCATGGCAGGTGAAATTATTGTCTTTTTGTAATCTAGACTGTACCAGAGGGGTATTCTTCTCACAACAGTAGCTGTAAACTCTCAAGCTTGGACTACAAATAAAGATATCTTTGTTCTTACACAGATCATTGTACTTCTTCACCCAGTTCCTTGATGTATCAGCAGAGGGAAGCAGTGTTCTTGGAGGCCAGTGTGAAGGCGCCGCAGCACCCTTCCCTTACTCTATATGTTGATTACTGTGTTGCTACGCTGAATTCTGACCCTCTATCGCGGCCGAGCTACAAGTTTATTGACAAGCACGGGTCAGTTTCCTTCAGTCAATTACACACACAAAAAAGTTAACAATAATCATGACTGCTTGCTTTATCCATGAATAAAATGAGACATCAAATCTGTCTGGATGTTTAAAGCTTACTTGTCTCACAGCAGTTTATCAATGTTAACGCCTCCATTTTAGATGTCATATGGACAGTGTGCTGCCAGGCTCTTCCTCTAGATTTCTACCTCGAGAGCAAAGCAACAAGCTGTGCTTCAGCGTCCAAGCTTTCCACTTCAACCAGACACGCAGAGAGCAGGTAACTGAGCAGCTGCTTTACTATTTGAGCTGCATTTCAGGAATGTGTGTTAGGATTGTGATTTTGCTGATTCCAATCCTAACTTAGTTTGATGAATTTTTATTCTTCTTGTAGATGTTCATCAGTTGCCATCTCAGAGCTACTCTGAAACAGAAAAACAATTACCATGATAAAGCCTGCTTCTTCCACAAACCCACCTTCAGGTTAGGCTGCTAAACTGCAAGAAAAAAGTTATGAACCATTATAATTCTTGAACTTTTGTTTCTCAAGCTTAATGCTCTTAATGCCCAGTGGATCTTTAATTTCTTGTAAAGATAGTGCTTCATATCGGATTTGTTTTGAGGCTATTTCCCTGTGATTCAGCTGGCGTGCCACAGAGGGAGACAGTGCTCTGTGTGAATGTTGTGACTCAGACTGCTTGATGGAAACCAAAGGGAAGAACTATGGAGACACAATTCAACCAGTCACAGGTTTTTCAGTCCTTTACAAACATTTGCAACAACATTCACTAAATCAAGAGTATTTCCATAGCAAGAGGGTCAATATTTCTTTTTGTTTGTTTTAGCAGGAGAGAAGCATGAGGCTGACAGGACTGTTGGCCCAATTCACACCGTGCATCACTCCTACTGGACGGGTCGACTGTCCGTCAGTCACTGAGGAGCCTTCACACCAACCTGAAATTTAGATGGCTACAGGGACTGTGTAATGTGCTGAACAAATGGGAAATGATTTTTTTCTTCTACATCTGTTTAAATCTAAAACATTGAGTTTTCGTTTGCCCTGACTGCAATGTTTGGAAAGGATTCTGAATGAATATATACATAATTTCATGACGTTTTGCTTGACCAGGAGACAGACAAAATGGTTTTACAAAAATCATTACTCGAGTCAGCGCTTTAACATCAGAATAAGTTACTGTTGTTTGTGTTCATACGTTTGGATTTATCTTTAATTTGAGCAACTTTCGATCATGTATGCCTATAATAAAAACCCTGATTGTGACTAATCTGAAGTGGAGTACATAATTATACTATTTACAGAAGAAAAAGAACATAAAATGGTGTAAGCATACCTTTTCCAGAACCAGGGAGAAGAACTACAATGGAATCTAAAATTTCCTGTGAGCAACTAGCTTACTTAGAGTAAACAGACACTTGGGTAAGAATGCAACAGCTATGTGGTAATGTATGCACTGTGGGTCCACCGTCTGTAGAAGAAACCCTTGTGTGGTCCTGGAGAGGAAATATGACTGACCAGATAGGAAACCTGATAGATTTCATGTTGCAGTGACTTTTCATCCATGACATCAGGGCTTCAGGTTTCATTACAAGCATGAAATAAGCAGTAACATTAATGAAACCATTAATTCAACTTTAAGACATAATTAAAATATTTTTTGTGACTAATTTGAATAAATGTTTTAACAAATGGTTGGGATAAGTTAACTGTAACAAACTGGAAACAGTAATGGGATACTGCTGTGTGTGATTAGTGTTTGTGGTTTAAAAACCTGCAGTATTAAACTCATTTTCTTTGCCTGATGAGAAACCATATTTGTTCCACCACTTGATCTGGGATTGAGTCAATGTGGCGGCAGCCTAAGCAGAGAAGGCCAGACTTCCCTTTCCCCAGCCACTTCTTCCAGCTTCTTCTGGAGGATCCTAAGCATTCCCAGGCTGTTTGAGAGACGTAAAGATGTAGTTCCTGTAGCGCAGGGATCCCCAACGTCGCTCCTCAATGCCCACTATCTTCCTGAGTTCCTGTGTTTCCCTGCTGCAAAACATCTGATGCAAATTAATGGCTTCAACAGCAAACATGTGCAGAGCTTGTCAGAAATCCTTGTTATTTGAATCAGGTGTTTCAGCAGGTAGATGTCTAATACTTTCAGTTCAGACGGCCTTGGGTACCAGGATTAGGGATCACTGCTCTAGTGTGTCCCCTCCTAATAGGACCTGCCCACAACACCAGGAACGGGAAAGCCCAGAAAACTCCCTTTGGCTGTTTCTTACAATTATGTTAAATCAGTAAATCACAGGCTCCACCTTTTGTTGGACGCAGAGTCCAACTCACCAATCCATCTTTCAGTCTTGTGTTCTATCCTTCCCTCACTTGTGAACAAGATGAGATGCTTCAACTTTTTTACAGCATTGCATCATCCATCCTGAACATCTGTCCGCTGTCAGTTTCTATGTGGAGATAGGTGATCCGGGGTGTGCCACAAAGGGTAAGAAGTGCAACGGTTCACTGAATTTAAATCCTAAACAAATGGTCTGCAGTGTGATTGTACATTTATAGATTAAATATGTTGAAAACTTAACACATAAAGCAAAACAAAAAAAAGTCACAGACAAGACTGTTTATTGTCCATGTGGCTTATGTTACGGTTGATTCATCAAGCTCTTGCAAGCATGTATGAAACAGATTTACAATATGCTGTTTAAACCATAAGGGGCTTGTAGTTATAGCCAGCTAATCGGAGAAATAGCTGAAAGGACATCCAAAAGTGGGGAAAGGTTATGAAGTGGAATTTACAAGCGACGACAGGTCCATTCGATAACAGAAGGTGTGAGGCTAGGGCCTGTGTGGCCAGAGATAATACCACAGAAGGCTTCCTGGCCACATGGAGAATGCCAGATATTATTGGTGCAAGTTGATGATTCCCTGAAGAATTACTAAAAGGCTGCAGGCAGCTTGGCTGTTACCCAAAGTGCTGACAGCCAAAGGCTGAGATGAGATCAAGCAGGAGATTTAAAACTTAGTTACAATTAGCCGAGTCTAAGAATAAAAGTATTTCAGCTAATCTATTCACATCTCACTTTTAGAGTCCCAAACAATCTTATTTAAAAGTAACATTAGAAAAAGTTTTTTTTAAAGGAAAGGTTTTGCACTTCAAAATTTCTTTCATTTCTGTACATACACTGGTCAAACAAATAAAACATTTAAATATATCTTCGGATCTTCGGATGGTCAGCGGAAATCACTATGGAAACGCCTGCGTCCACCTGGACTTGCAGCAGTCTGACTAGCACCTATCTATGTGTTCTGTTGTGTCATTTCTTGCTTGTGTTGTTCTCACTCTCAGATGTAAGTCGCTTTGGATAAAAGCATCTGCTAATTGTATAGAATAGAATAGAATAGAATAGAATAGAATAGAATAGAATAGAATAGAATAGAATAGAATAGAATAGAATATTTGACAACATTTGACCAAATGGGGTCTGAAATCAAAACCATCCATCCATTCATTTTCTTAACCACTTCCAATTCAGGGAAGCTGGAGTCTATCCCAGCAATCATTGGCCGAGAAGCAGAATACACCCTGCATAGGTTGCCAGTCCATCCCAGTGCCAACACAGAGAGACAAGCAACCATTCACACTCATACTCACTCTTAGGGACAATTTGGAGAAATCAATTAACTTAGCATACATGTAAGTGGGAGCAGCTGTGGGAGGAAGCTGGAGTACCCAGACAGAACCCACACATACATGGGAAGAACATGCAAACTCCACACAGAAGGGCCACTACTTAAACCTTCCCCCAAAGCTGAGGCTTGATCCAGAAACCTTGCAAGGAGGCCACAGGGCTAACCACCACACCACCACGCAGCACTAATTCAGGACCACTTTGACTAAAAAGGAAAAAATCAGATCACAAGCTGATCTAGCTTCTATGGCAATTCCTCAAGGTGATTCAAAATGAGGTTCAGTAGTGTGTGTGTGTGGGTTCTTCCCATGCCTGTATACACTCTCTACATCTGGGGTTGCACCTGATGAGACGATGGATCTCCTTCGAGGCCTGGATCAGGGCATCAGTCAACCCCTTGGACAGTGTGGTGTGGCGTGGCGTTGGTGCAGGGGATAAGACGTAATGTCCCAGAGTTGCTCTGTTGGATTCAGGTCTGGTGAAACACCAGGCCAATTCATTACTGCCTTCATCATGCAGGGACTTTTGACACAATGAAGCCACACGAGACTGAGCATGGTCATGGATCAGGTGGAGCCCTAGTCCCACTGCAGCAGCATATGGTCCGACAATGGCTCTGAGGATCTCATCATGGTACCTAATGTCAGCACAGGCCCCACTTGTGGACATCGGGCCCTCATGTCCCTCTCTTGGAGTCTTTTAGTCTGAGTAGAAACATGCACATTAGTGGTCTGCTGGAGGTCATGTCGTAGGTCTCTGGCAGTGCTTCTCCTATTTTCTCCCTGCAGAAAAGAGCAAATAACAGTCATGCTGTTGGGTCCTTGTCTCTGGCCTGTCTCCTGGTATTTCATCCATGCTCTCCACACTATGCTGAGGGACAGCAAACCTTCTTGCCACAGCGCATACTGATGTGCCATCCCGGATGAGCTGCACTACCTGAGCCATGTCTATGTGTTGTGGATACAGCTCCATGTTCCCCCTGGTGGTGAGGATGTAGGCAAAATGCAAACATGACCAAAAATCCGCTAAAATAGGATAAAAATAGGAAAATGGTCATGGCCACCATCTGTGGGACAAGTCTCCAATAAGGATTGTCTTGTTAATGACTCTCATTTCAACCAGCTGTCTTTTTCATTTATAGAACAGCAGGTAAAAAGATTTTCAATCAGTTGTTAACTAACCTGTGTGATGAACTTTAAGTTACATGGTAATCATGTGTTCCCTTTTTTATTTATTTATTTATTTTTTTTAAACAAAGTACTATGTATACTCCATCCTATATCTGTATATTAAGTCATATGTGTGTGGTTCTTTGCCATGTTTATGGAGGGGGAAAATGGTTTTGAAACAACACTCAGAATATTTTAAACAGTTTCCTAATAAATTATCATGATGCTTTATGGAGATACTTGTAGTCTGTAGAAGATTAAATCTACAGGTTTCTGTGATTCAATGACTTTTGCCTTATTGTAGTGAGTTTTATAATCGCCTTACTCTTCTATTAAACTAGTGCTGTCATCAGATCAAAATTTAATTTTGTCTCAACATTTTGTTTAATATATTTAGATTTTAATGACTAAACTGACTGCGATGAACTGGCGAGCTGTCCAGGGTCTACCCTGCCTTTCTCCCAAAGACTGCTGGGATAGGCTCCAGCTTCCCCACGACCCTTCATTGGACTAAAAGGTTGGGATAATTAATGAATGAATGAATGACTAAACTACTATTATTTGCAGTTTCATGAATCCTAACACCATTATTAAGATATATGAGAATTGTAAATGTGCTGATAAAGGCAAACCTTTTCATTTTATAGAATTTTATTTTCAAACAATAGAAAATCACCTCTCTGTGAAGATGGAATAAAAACTGCTTCTCATTCACAACACGGTCCGGATGCAACAGTAGGGTGATCATACCTTTGCTATTGCAGAGCCAAAAGTCTGGAACTTTGTGCTCTTGGAGTCGCTCTCCATCATGCTGCTGCAGTGAGATCTGGGCTCCTTCTGATCCATGACAATGCTCAGTCTCATGTGGCTTACATGAGACTGAGCATGGACCTGCTGCTGTTTAGAGCAATGACACTTATGAAATGAACTAATGTGTATAATTTGTAGGTTTATGATGTTTTTATTTTTATCTTTGTGGACTTTGAATGTTGTGAAGCAGTTCATAAATAAACATTGACTGGTTGATATCACGCTATCACTGTCTCACTAAAACTTAGCCAAAAATTCAGAAGTAGTGTGAAAATAACTTTTTGCATTCAAACAAATTAGGAAGAACAGCCAGGTGATAAACTGACTTGACGGACAGATAGATAGATAGATAGATAGATAGATAGATAGATAGATAGATAGATAGATAGATAGATAGATAGATAGATAGATAGATAGATAGATAGATAGATAGAAAGATAGAGAGATAGAGAGATAGAAAGAGAGAAGATAGTGAGATTAGAAATGGACTGAATAAATGTGGCCTGTTTTGGAAGGGTTGTGGGTGAAAGCTACTATATCAAAAGATCATGACGGCACAACTTAGGTTTGCAAACCTGCATCTGAACAAACCACCAGATTTCTGGAACTGTGTCCTCATGCAGCAGCAGGAGAATAATCACATGCAAACAAGAAAATCTTAAACAGAATGACTGAAAAAGGAAATCAAGGTATTGTAGTGACCCAGTCAAACTCCAGCTCTCAACCTGACTGAGAGGATTATAAACTGATTGAAATACTAGTTGGACCTTCAGAGGCTGATAAGATAAACTTAATTGTCCCAAAGGAAATTTGTGTTGGGCTGAAGGAGGCTGGTGCAACTGCATTACAACATTCATGATGACAGAGATTCAAACATGCATGATAATAACACAAGTGATGTAACAAAAGTGCAAAATGTACATATTACACAACGCTGTTGGGCAAATAAAATTGTCATGAGTGAGTCATTTGGATAAATAAAAACAGAAAGAAGTAGACCTGAAGACGAGCAAATCCAATTAAAAAACAATAGTAAAAGTACAAATAATGTAATCAGTGGGAAACATAAAGTATATACAGAGGATGAAGGTAAACTCCTAAACTGAGGGTTGTGACCGTGGCTGTTGTGTAGTTATATGGATGAAGAAACAAAATAGTGCTTCAAATGATTGCAAAAGATTGGTAAAAGTTAAAATTCTAGATGGTGATACGTGTTTGGATTGAGTGGATTGTAGGTACAGATGATCTTTGTGTCCTTTTTACCACACAATGACAGCATAACACAACTCTAAGCAACTTCAAAGTCATGAGGAAGTGAAATGAGCCAAAAGGTTGAATTTACCTTTTGTAACTACAGAAAACTCCGGCAAACTGCAAGCCTATGGAATCCTGAGGCAAATGGACCATTATCCACACCAGCTGAACCACCTTGCATTAACTCATAACCTTTCAAATTGACATGCGCTGGTTAAAGCAGCAGATGTGGAAGAACTGCAAGGTAATGAACTAAACAAACTGCAGTCTTGTTGCACTTAGGGCACCTCTTTTCCATGAAACTTTTCTGATGTGATTGACTAGAATTTTTTTTCTTCTTGTTACCCTGCAGAAATTAAAAGTCAACAACATTTGCTTTCTCTACCATTTCTGCCTGTTCTTCAGCTCATAAGCTCTGATTCATTTCATATCCTCCTGACTTTTCTGACCTCAGCTGTCCTGCACGCTGTTGCTATTTGGGTGAATGTGAGGATGTCACCAGTGAAGTGCATCCCAGTCAGTTCTGATAAAAGTCCATATGCTTGCACTTGTGATGGGCTTGCCTGCCATCACAAGTGCATCACACTGCAAGCCACTTGAATACGCAAATAAATCTTCAATTCAATTCAACTTTATTTATATTGCATCAAATCACGGCAATGTCATCTCAAGATGCGTTACAGACAGAAAAAAAACCATAATGAAAGCCAGTTCATAATAGCCTATATAAGGAAACCAACAGATTGATCTGGAGGATCCAACAGAAAGACAACAGACAACAGGAACTGCTAATCCCGGCCAGGGAGACCTGCTGAGACAGGAGACATGTTAATGATGCAACACTGTTATTGGGGGTAAAAGAGAGAGATAAAGTGAAAGAACCTCAGTGTATCAGGAAATGTCCCTCAGCAGTCTAAACCTATAGCAGCATAACTAAGGGATGCTAACCATCCCTAGCTATAGGACTTATCAAAAAGATAAGTCTCTGGATTCTGGATCAGCTGAAGGCTTTTCAGGGCATATTTAGGACAGCCTGGTAATAGAGAGTTACAGTAATCTAGTCTTGAAGTAACAAAAGAATGAACTAGTTTTTGCATCACTCTGAGACAGAATGACCCTAATTTTGGCTATATTACGTAAATGAAAGAAGGCTGTTTTAGTAACCTGCTTAATATGTGGGCCAAAGGACAGGTCAGAGTCAAATATTACTCCAAGGTTTCTCACTGTAGCACTGGAAGCTAAAGTAATTCCATCCAGGTTCATTAGAAAACTGGAAAATTTAGCTCTGAGTTTTTCAGATCCAAAGAGAATTACTTCAGTCTTATCTGAGTTTAAGAGGACAAAATTTCTAGACATCCAAGTCTTTATGTCTATGAGACAATTTTGTAGCCTATCGGGCTGATTTGTTTAATCTGGTTTAAAGGATAAGTATATCTGAGTATCATCTGCATAACAATGAAAGCTTATTCCACGTTGTCTAATAATTTTGCCTAAAGGGAGCATATATAGCGTGAAGAGTATTGGTCCAAGTACAGAACCTTGAGGAACTCCATGACTTACTGTAGTATGTGAGGAGGACTTGTCATTTACATGAACAAACTGAAGTCTATCAGATAAATATGATCTTGATAAGCCAATTTTGTTTTCTAGTCGAATCAACTCTTTCCAGGCTCTTTGCATTTGCACACCTGTTTACAACCACATTGTTGCGCTGTTTACAGTAGAGGAGTTTCAGGAGCTTTTGGGGGGGGGGGGGGGGGGGGGGGGGCTTACCTTCTGTGGTCTGAGATCAAAATATGTTCAATAGAATTATAGGATTCTTGTCAAAGCAGACGCCTGCAATCTGAAACAATAACTTCCGACCCCATTAGTGGCTACTGTCTCGACCTCTGCCTTGGCTCCTGTGTCGCTTGCATTCGGTCCCCCTATTCTTTTATGTCAGCTTCCTGTCTGGTGTCGCGCCAGAGGAGGAGACTTATCTGGCTGCGAGCCCAAAACTTGGATGAGAAAGTGAAACACATAGACACACACACACACACACACACACACACACACACACACACACACACACACACACACACAAAGATAAGCATGCGCTTTCACTGCATGTTCCAGTCTCACCACTGACACGTTGTTTACATCACCTTTGGATGTCTTTCATAAACCAGATGCATGTAACTTTATCCTGAGTGTAACATCTTCTCTGTGCCATTTAGATGGTTCTAAATTCAATAACTGTGTCCCAATCCAGACCAGGAGTCACTGTGACTGGACACCCCTGCCCCCGCACTCACCACACATCCCTCACCGCCCACCCCAGTCCCCTGCTCTGGTCATGAAGCATGGCTCTCAGCACGTACCTTGTCTCCCTCTACTCTCTCTCATGTTGGCTCAGACATAAGCAAACAGTCCTCTGAGCAAACAGTGCAACTAAGCTGTCAACACTGTCTTCAGCTTAGCACTGAGGTGATAAAGTAGCATCAAAGCTGACTCAGACTAAGCTGCTGGGTAGGGAAATTTACACACTTAAGTCTGCATACTTTGAAGATATTGGTTTATTTTCATTTAGTATATTTCTTAGGCATAGCACCTATTTTTTTGCAGCTTTTTACACAGGAAACAAAATTCTAATGAACTTTAATTATGCTGCCATAGCTTATTTACTATTGAATTATTGACAGTAGCTTAATATAAAAAAAACCACAGTTTTTATTTGCAGCTTAAATATTAGATGTGATTTGTGTGTTTTGTACAACGCGCACAACTTTCATGCGCTTACGAAACTTCCCCGTGCAGACTTGTTGGCTTTGTGAGTTTTGTTTCCAGGTATTTATGTGAGCAAAGCCATGTGTGCTACTTGACGTTGCATGTGGACTTCTGATAATGCATATGCAAACATACCTTTACTTCCTGTCTGATGGAAGAGCTTTGGAAGACACCCCCGCCCCCTGTCCTGTGTGACACACAGAGGGAACGTCCAGGAAATTTCATTATATTTCCTTTACTCTGGCTCCACAGGGGCTGTCACAGGTCATGGTGAGGATATGGGATATAAACATTCCCACTTGATGTGCAGAGAATAATTTGTGTTTAATTTTTTGTAACTTATCTGAACCACACCGAATGCTGTTCATTTTGGTGAAGCTGAATATTGTCATCACAGTGTTAATGTATCTGTTTGTTTCAGGTCTATTGTTTTTAAAAGGCAAATTAAAGTGAAAATATATTTTTTTAAAAACTGCCACTTTTAAGTACCTGCATCAGTCGAACTATTGCCTTTGCAGTCCAGTGATCAGAGAAAGTATTGTTTCAGGCTGATTATTCAAGAAGAAAATGCAGTGTTGAAAGGCTCCAAATGGTTTCAGAAATTGTACAGTGACTCTAAAATATTCATGACAAGTACACATGTACAAAAGCTACTGTCTTGAGAACTGCCAAGGTATCTTTCTTAAAAAAAATTTGAAACTATACACAGGCATTTTACATGGGAGCTCAGGTAGTCAGATTCACTGTAAATGTGGTTGTATTAACAGCCAAATGTTTAGTTCAATGCTCCACACCCCCACACTGAATGTCATATGATCCTTTGGCAAAAACTACAGAAACCCCACATTGCCTTTGAATGTGTTCCTCACTTATAGGTCTGTTAGAATAAAAAAATTTCAAGTTTAAGTGGTCTTTTGTTTTAGACAACAGTTCCTCGATTTAGTTTTAATATCACAGTCGTTTTCAGTATTTGAATAAAAGGCGACTGAACTTCTTTCTGATTAAAAATGTTTCACTTCTCATACAGGTTTTTGACGTTTTCCAAGAAAAAGTGAAACAACTTCAAATTTCCCTCTTAGGATTCTTCACGAAACATTAAAGTTTAATGGAAAAGAGACCCACATTGACAAGTCTCACCTTTTCATAGACAGATTTTTATCAGTCAGGTTAATAGAGTTTAGAGTATCTCACCATCATCATCAGTTTCCATAGTCTCTGTTTTCTGTTCTTTATATTTATCACTTAGCAACTGATGATCAGCACAAAGTAGACGCTGTAACTGGAGAACTGGTTGCCTCCCTGCTGGATTTCAGTACAGATGTGGTACAGAGGTACAGATGTGAAGAGACTTCTTCACTGCTGCCACTTTTCTGTCTCTTTGGGCTTTCTATGTCTCCTTATTAAAGTCTATCAAATGATTAGGCCCTTATATATAAAAATAAGTTCTTGTAAATCTGACAGCAAGCTGTTAAGAGGAGGCTCCGACTTTGGAGGCTGTACTTCAGCAAGTGTGTATCATGGCTTTATTGGTGCTTCTTAGACAGTCCGAACTTCCAAGAATTAACATACAGCCAACATAATTTTGTGAACTTTTTGTTCAGAATTCCTCTGTAATTTGTGGATTTACTGCATGATTACACAAACTGTATATTAAAATAACTACAAAACAGGAAAAAAAATAGCATCTATTCATAATATATGTAAATAATTCAGGTATATAAGGCAAGATTTTAGTAGAGGTCATGTTTTTGCTGGAGTTTCTCAGCCTGTCTATGTTAACAGCTTTACAGATAAACTACTGGGTGGATTTATGTGATTTTTCTTTTCTTCTGAGAATCAGTCTTGGTCTAACGTACATTTTATTAAATTTTGGCTTTGATTCGGATCACCATCTGAATCCAGAGATTTCTTTTGACAGTTCTTTATCATTTCAAGCTACAACTGTTTTCCCAACAGGTTATTAATCAAAGATAGATCTCGATCCAAGCAACATTTTGGGTACTATGATCCAGAACAGGAAAACATAGGGAATCTTTGGAATTTTCTTTACTGCAAGAGAACACATTAAGATATAAACATGCAACACACATCAAGACTCTAGGAATCAAAATTACAATGTGAGTAGAAATGAGTTGCTTGGAGGAGGTTTGTGCTCTCCAATGCTTTTCTAGTTCTGTAAGTGAAATCATGTTTTAACAGCTGATGGTTCCGTCCCCTTCACAATCACAAAAGACATAGGAGGACTAGCTGAACACAATAGTAGAGTTCCAGGCTATAAGACCCCAGTGAAAGGTACATATCCCCGCTTTATAGATTGTTTGCGCCGTGGCAAATTGTTTCATAAGGCAATGACATAAATCAGAGGCAAGAAGGACAAAACTTGGTTTACACGAAGATCACCATCCTCACAGTCTTGTGAGCATTTTGTCTAGAGGAGCTGATGAACTTGACCATGTGACTGGCATCTTGGGTTCTTGGAATCTCCAGGCAATTCAAAGGACCAATGTAATGACTTAAGTTGCTTAACTCCAAGCTTTATAATCACTTGACTTTTCAGGAGATGACAATCCCATGTCAATGTCCAGAGTTTGGGAGTTCGTGGCTCCTTTAATTCTTCTGGGAATCTTACCTTTAGTGACCATCTTCATCTGAATTTCAATCTGGAAAAGCAAAGGAAAAGAATGAGATGGAAGGGTTTGATCACAAAGAATGAAAAATGAACAACTACACTTAAACTGGATGCCGTGAAGGTAAGCATAGCTATATATGTTTACACACACACACACACACACACACACACACATATATATATATATATATATATATATATATATATATATACACATTTAATTTTAGTGACTTCTTTAAAAGTCCCATCAGGGAGTTAAAATGATTTAAATAGGAATGAAATAGGAAGACACATCATGTGGAAGTTTTAGGCTTTCACACAGGATGTGTGTCACTGTCAGGGTGGAGGAGGGTGTTATAAGTATGCCTACTTCACTGTCTTGAAGGTGCCGTCAGTTGCTGTGTAAATCCTGGCAAAGGTGGCAGACTGAGAGGGTGTGTGGCTCTTTTAAATCCTCTAAATAATCTTTCAGCCACTGCAACCACTGACTGCTCACCATTCATTCTATTGTGGCAAATATTTGTGACATCCTCATTTCATTTTTTTTTTTTTTTATTAATAACTCATCTTTTTGAAAACTACTGTGAAAACCACCTCCGAAAAGCCCCCTAACAATGAATGGGAAGTCTAAGCGCGTCTTTTTTTTTTTTTTTTGTTGGAGACATTATTTAGTTTTGGCCACATGTTTAATAAACAGGGATAGCCCATTATTTGCACAACAATGAAAGAAAACATTTAGCCTTAAGGGAGGAGTAGTTTGTATTGTCATCACAGGAACAATGCAACTTTATTCTCAAAGTCATCAATAAAAAATCAAACGGGGATCAGTTTTTAGAAACACCTACCGGATAAGTGCACAAGAGATCCACAAAAGAGCTTCGTTTCCAATTAATGGGCAATAGACGGACCTATTGGCCAAACCGCGAGGACCCTGTGAGGGGCTATGCGGACACCGCTATGGAATTTCCCAGTGAGTTAAGGGCATGCCTTCATGATTTTTTCCTCTCTACGCCGGCTTTAGTTGTTGCTCTATTTTCAAGCTTTACGCAGTGGGGGACCGCGCGATGGGGTTGATGTTTAATCGCTCACAGTGCGGGGCGTAAAAAAGGCGCGTGCTCGCTCTTGCAGGCTATCACGTTATCACATATCTCCCCCAGGGGAGGTAAATAAAAGGTTATCCCAAAGCACAGCAGTGATGCAAAGTGGTGTAGGTGAGCGCTCTGTCCAGCAGCACGGGGCTGTTTTTTTCTCCACGGACCTCCGCGGACAGCAGCGCACTTGGCTGCGTTTTGGACCTGTTGGATATCTGGCGTGACGCGTGCGCATATAGGCTGTTTAATGATCTCACGATGTTTTTAAAAGATGCGGCACCATTTCGCGAATGTTGCGGAAAACGGGTAGAGGTAAGAGCGAATTTCCTCAGTATGATGTTTTCACTGTTTTTGCGCATTTACCTGACAGATCCAGCCGAGTTCTGCTGGTAGACTGTGCTCATCACGCTGAGGATGCACACACTGATTGCTTAGAGATGAGTTATTCCTCCACTGAATCATCTCTGTTTGATTGTATTCCCGTGGTTGCTGATTCACGTGAAAGATTTCCTCTAATTTACCACAAAGCTAACGTGCCAAAGGATTGTAATATAACGAGGGTTCATGGAAGTGTATTGTGTAATTCCACCAGAGACAGATATACTTTGGGAACACGCGGTTGCAGCTGCCTCCATTAACTTCTCCAACTTTTCAGCTCCTAAAACATAAAGTTGTGCCTGGAAGTAGTTTACACCACTGAAACAATTAACACATTGAGACGTCCAAGTTAACTAAATGTATAAATTTTTCTTGTTAGGAAACCTTTTCTGGCAGTTTTCGACTAATATTGGTTTGTTGTCCTTTGATATGGTTGGAAGTTAAATGTTGCTTTTTGCCCAAAAAAGTTGTCTGTCCAGCTGTGAGATTAGTGCTAGGCTACTAAATACATCCATTTTTATACATGTCTGTAGAAACGACAGCCACACAAAGAGTATCACTTAACTTAAAGACTATCTTAGTGTTGCCATTAATAAATATCTCCTCTGGCAGCAGATGGCTCACTGCAAGCTGTAATAGTTTCATAAAATTAGGTAGACTTTAGCTCTCTTTCATGATTGCATATTTAGGATATACTTATGAAGGAGTCTAAAAAAATCCAAGGCTATGTTTTAGGCCACTGTTGCATTATTTGAAATTCCTTTGCAAACAGATGCCTGTGTTTCAAGATAAGAGTGCTGCAGAGACAGAAAGGCACTGAACAAAGTTAACTTTGTCTTTTTAAAAAAAGATAGAAGTTAAATGTCATAGTATCTGGAGAATGTGTGGTTTCAGGTAAATTGGATACTTTAGGGTGCAATGATCAGTCAGACTGTGTCTTCCCATCCACCTCCTCCACTGGAATGACTGAGCTCTGGACCTAAAGCAGCACAAGAAAGATATCATTTAGATGGAGGGGAAGAGTTTAGTAAACATTCAGAGTGAAAAATTACTAAAATGTTTGGGCTAACATCCAGACCAAATTAGTCATTTAAGTTGGAGGATTAAATAGATTTCACATGGGAATGGTGATATTTAGACTGGTCTGCAGTGCAAATGACATGCAAATGCTGAAGCCTGAACAGATAGAAGAGGGGAGAGAAAAGAGAGATAGCACTGATAGAGGTACACAGCCACTGAAAGAAATGATGTAGAAATATGTCAATAATCAATATACCTATACGTTGAGGGCCACTGTCCTGCAGGTTTTCAGCATGTCCCCGTTCCAACACACTTGGCTTCCATTAAATCGATCCAACAGCCAATGAAGTTCTGCACAATGACTGATTAGTTTATGTCAGGTGTGTTGGAACTGGGATACATGGAAAACCTGGAGGATTGTGGCCCTCAAGGACCAGAGCTGGACACCATTGCTATACAAAGCCTGACCTTCTTCCTTCCAATGACACTTTGACATGTGTAGAACTTTTCTACATGCACCACTTCTTGGAACACATTCATGTCTAAGCTGTAAAGCTGTCATTTAAAATGAATTAATCTTTGTTTTAGTTGTTTGGGTGGCACATTCGATCCACTCTTGAGCCAAAGATGCTTTATTTTCTGCTGCTAGAGGCTGCCCCAGATGACTCGACATGCTGTGAAGATGCCGAGTATTGATGACCATTGTGACAGTCAGTCTTGCTCTCTGGGAAAATACGCTACAAGTCCTTTCCTTCAGCATGACACAGCAGACTGGAAAACTGCTGATTCTGCACTTTTGGGCACAGTCATCGCATACTTCTGTCAGCAAAAAAAGTGCAAGAGGTTATCAGAAGCTGACAGTACTAAGGAATTCCAGCAGAGCAGCCGGAAATGACTACATACCTGTCATCTGATCCCTACTTAACTACAATTCTGCACTTTATCATGGAACACCCGTCCAAAAGAGAGAGGAGGCTAAAAAGCAGTCACCGGCCAAAGATAACAATCCAGCGTCATTAAACCATTTCCTCTACACCGTTTAGTAGGTTTAAACTTTTAAGACTGTGTCTGGCATGAGTGTGTTAAAATAGCTCTTATCAAAAGTGTCACTTCACGTGTGCACCCTGCGACCTGCCCATAGCCTTTCTCATATTGCCATCAGCCGAAGTGTTACCACTTGTATACTACAGCTCCTAATAAAAAAAAAAATAGCGGCATTGTTTTGGCAGCTGAGTTTGGCAGACGAAGTAGCTCGTAGTCTGGCCACGGTCCTGGACTGCGAATTCCATCACTGAGGTGAGAAAGTCAAGAGATAGTGTATGTGTGAGCGCACTTTTTAAATTGATAACTTCTCACGTAGGCAGTGGGGGTGGCGGAAAGGTCACTGATAATCCTCAAGCTGAGTCACACACATGAAGAAAAGTCAGAGCATGTGGAAAAGAGGTCTCAATGTTGTGCAGAAATGTTATTGATTCCAAAACTGTGTTTTACATCATATCATGTAGGTGAGCATCGATCCCAAGACTCTAGAGCGCTGATGTAAAGTTTTACTATAACTATGATGTGAATAAGACCTGCAGGGCTTTTAGAAACTCGTAGTACCACAATGGGTCTGGAAAGGGGTAAGAAAAAATCCTCAAATAGGTTAGTCATTGTTTAGATAAAAATGGACCTTCCAGGTGGAGGTATATCCATGTTATCAGACTTATTCTATGTAATGCTCTGTATTTAGCTCTTATTCATTTCCTGCAATGCCTATGAATTGTATTCATCATACAGTTTTCAGTTAGTCTGCAAAAGAGCCCTTGGAAATCCATATAATCAATGAATGTCCCATTCACAGGGCTATGTGTCAGCATGTATTAGGGTTTGAGCTGATATGTGTTCTATTCCGAGTCTATATGCATGATAAGTACTTGTTCATGCGAGGTATTGGTCAGCAATACTGTGGTGAAGTTGTTGGATGCATGGGCTGGTATAAGTCAGCTGTGCTTCTCTATACATGGTCTGTCATTTCAAATCTCCTCAGGGACCCTGGCATTGCAGAAAGGGGGCATAGAGGTTAAGCTGATTATACTGTTGACCTCTCAGAAGACCAATACTATTGGTAGACAACTTGCTTTATTAATCTAATTTTGGAAACCTAGCTCCCTTTGTGCACGTTATTTGAGAGTCTGAGAACTTAATATGACTTCTGTCTGACCTGCCGACTTGGGAAGATCATCTGTATTTTCAATCACGCTTTTGCGTCACGCACGCAGGCCGCTGTGAAAGAGTGCATTCAGCATGTGGCATGGAGGAACAAGGCCATTTTCCCACATGACACAACAAAATCCCACTCATGATCCAGAAATATTCTAATGCTGTGACTTTTGAGGATGTTAGAAGTGTCTTTTTAGCTCTCCGAGAACAAGTTAGAAGTGATGTCTCCTAGGAGAAACTCACAGATATGCAAATTATAGAAGCATCCTGATATCTGCAGGTTTCTGTTCATGATCCGAGATATCACATGGTTTCTTCATGAGAAACTGCTTTATCATGCTGAGTCATCCCATCATCCTGACTTAACATGTTTTGGAAAGGGAAATCCCCTGCTGGTATGCAGTGTGCATATTTTTGGTGAAGAATCTGACACCTGCAAAAGATCTTGTCCAACTGCTTATGAAAGCAGTTAACTGAATGGCCACATAGGTTCTCACAAACAGAATGGGGCTCAACCTGGTGGATAGTGAGACCTGTGGGGATCTCCACAGGACAGTATACCTTCCATGACTTCCACAGACAGAGAGACTGAGGTGATGTCATGTGTAGCTTTTAGAGGGAGTCTGATCTACCTCTCTGTGAACACTTCATTGTCTACTACTTTGTTTAGTTCTTTGAGGCAGAAGGAGATCATGTTTGTCATGCAGGACATTCCACCAGTATTCACCTTAGAAAATAGCATAGAAAATATAGCAATGGAAAAAGCAAGCATCCAAAGAGACAGTTTGAGATATTTACAGATTATGAAAGCCTTCCAGAGGTTTCTCATGCTTGTAAACCTAAAACATATTTTAAGACAAAACATGTGCCAGGTTTTTTTCTTCTCTTGACAGTCTGTTGAAAAGGATGTTTCATTTTAATTCAAGTTCATGTTATGTTAATGAATCATGTGTCTACAACTGGAGTTAATTCCTTAATTTTAACTTGGTTTAGCAAAAATTCATTGTAAACTCACAGATATCCACTCCAAATTGAACAACAGATGCCACAGAGTTCAGCCAGCTTGGATAATATTATTATAAAATCCTAAAAAAATATTTCCTTCGACTTATTTAGGAACTGACTCATGAAGCCAGTGGACTCAGTGTCTGTTTAAACCCTTTTGTATTTGCATAAATGACGATCATTTAAATCAGGGATCCCCTGCACTGGTCATCAACACCTGCAGGATTTAGAAGTCTCCTTGTTTCGACACATCTAATGCAATTTGATTGGTCATTTAGAGACTTCTGCAGAGCTTGACATCAAGCTGTTAAGGATCAGTTTCATTTGACCTCGGTATGTTGCAGCAGGGAAACCTGTAAAACCTGCAGTACAGCGGAAATGTCACGATCAAATGATACTATAATTTAACTCCACACCCCTTATCAAGGTTTTACAAGCACAAAAAGTGCAAGTAAGGCATCATTCAAACTCACATTAAGTAAAAGATAGACTTTTAAATCTCATGAAATTAATGAGGGTGTTTGAAGCCAAAACGAGCTCGACGCGTCATCTCAAGAATAGCTCATGCACAGATAGCAGAAGCATCCAAACTTCTACAAAAGCAGCAGCTCATAAAAATGCAAATTGAGTTGATTTTCTGCACATTGTTGGAGGGATTTAAAGATTACTTGTCAATACTGTAACGTTGATGCACATTTGGACAGCGGCATAGTGCAGAGACAGTATGACCTATTTTGATATACAGTTTAAATGTAAGATCTCTCAGGTGTAGTTTGCATGTGAATTTTAGTTTGATTGATTATCAAACCTTCAGCAAATGCCTTTTTTTTTGTTTGCATCTGTGATGGCAGGACTGTTTGCCTTGCTGTTGATAGTGTTGGAGTGGACCCGCCCAGGCCTACCATCCCCACTAAGGCCAATCTGTGACCTGAGGGTCCTGAACCATTTCATCCAGGAAGCACGAGACGCAGAAGTCGCTATGGTGAGAGGAATATGTGTCTGCATGCATTCAGACTAAAGGTTGCTGCAGACCCTGTGGCTCTCTGATCACCCCGTGCTGAATGTTTGAGTAAGATCAATCTGAATATAGTCATTGTTATTCTGTTTTCAGAAGTCGTGCAGAGAAGAATGTAGCCTGTCAGAGTCTGTCTCTGTTCCCCAAACAACAGTCAACTTTGATGACTGGGAAAAGAAAAGTGTGAGTAACCACATCAAGTCAATGGAATCCTTGAGAGAAGACGTAGATTTGCTACAAAGAAGAGTATGCACATTGCAATTTTCTAGACGTCAGATTTCCTGCTTGAGGTGTTTTCTTGTGGGATTTGTAACTCTTGTTAATTTCTAACGGAAGAACTGATTACTTCCGACTTGCTTTGATCCTTATCACTTCCAAAATGACACTCTTAACTCTTTGGTTCTGTTTATCTTTTGGGAAGGCACCGGAAAAAGCTCAGGAAGTGCAGACTGGTTTGTGGCTTTTACAACAGGGCTTCAGCTTACTACAGACATCGGTCACCAACACAGCACTAAACAGCCACCTCGACAACACTGTCAGAAACCTGCTCAGCATCAACGCTGTGCTGCATAGCCTCAATATCCAGGTGAGTTGCTGCAGTTTGAAGTACAAATTCACAGGTTAGGTTGCTAATGGTGCTTGGTTATTGTCTTGTGTCATTTTCATCTTCATAGGGACGAATTTGAACTTTTTAAAGATGAGTTTTGACTGGGTAAAATAAATGTTTGTCAAGTATAACAAAATAGTTTTCAATATTTCAAACCAAATTAGTTAGCTTAAAAACATGCCAAAAGAAGTAAATCATGCAAAAAGTTTACATCTGCAAATTGATGTAAACAAATAAAGAAATAAAGGTGGTATGCAATAAACTGTTACAATTTCCCTCTGGCTTTAATAAAGTATTTTTAATTTAATTAAGTTCATTACAGGGCTGCACGGTGGTATGGTGGTTAGCACTGTGGCCTCACAGCAAGAAGGTCGCTAGTTTGATCCTTGGCTGGGGGGGGGTTTGGGCAGTGGCCTTTCTGTGTGGAGTTTGCATGTTCTCCCTGTGTATGCGTGGGTTCTCTCCAGGAACTACAGCTTCCTCCCACCGTCCAAAGACATACATGTTAGGTTAATTGGTTACGCTAAATTCACCCGAGGAGTGAGTGTGAGGTCAAGTGGTTGTTTGTCTCTGTGTGGCCCTGCGATGGACTGGCGAGCTGTCCAAGGTGTACCATGCCTTTCGCCCAAAGACTGCTGGGATAGGCTCCAGCTTCCCCGCAAACCTGAATTGGATTAAGCAGTTAGGAAAATGAATGAATGAACGAAGTACATTACATTGCACCATGTTCTCACACCTTGATTATTTTGGAAGAGCCTTTTTCTTATTAAAAAGTGGACGTGATGCAAACTTCAAAGGTTCATGACCTATTATCCAGCATCAAAAAATTGAAAGCGAAAAAGACAGAGAAGTGACGAAAGTCAATAATGAACTTACTTTTACTGGCTGGAAAGAGCTCAGAGAAGAGACAGGATATAAAATGGATACTGACTCAGCCGTTGTTGTCCTTTTAGAAGTTCAACACAGTTTTCAAAGAAAGTTTCCATGATTTTCTCGAAAAGGGCTACTCACTTCGGTTCTACAAAGTCTGCAATACATCAGGTTTTCCATATATCCATCCATGTAAACCTGATAGAATGTTAGAGTCATTTAATGTGATTCAGGTGTGTTGAAGTCGGAATACATGAAAGCCCTGCTCTAGAAGACCATGGAAACTTTCCTTGAAAACTGTGTGTTGGACTTGATAAATGAGCTCATGTCACCCTGCTGCTCATTGCTCTTCATTGGCTTCCGGTTGCAGCGCGCATCAAATTTAAGGCTTTGCTTCTGGCTTACAAAACAATAACTCAAACGGCTACTGTCCACCTTCACTCCTTAATCCAGACCTACACTCCCTCTCGACAGCTGCGTCCCACCAGTGAAAGACACCTCATGTTACCACCAATACGTGGGACTAAATCACTAGCCAGACTTTTTTCCTCTGTTGTGCCACGATGGTGGAATGATCTCCCAAACTGTCCGCTCTGCAGAGTCCCTGTCTACTTTTAAGAGCAAGCTGAAGACTCAGCTCTTCAAAGGAGCACTTCCACACTTAGTATAGCTATAGTTGTTGGAAAGTTGGAGAACTTAGCCCAGTTCTTTGCAACAAACATGATGATATTAATTCTTTGTACTTTAACATTGGTGATATTATGGGGTAGGAAGGGGAAAACAAAAAAAAAAAAAAGGCTGTAGCACTTCATGTAAGGGACTGCGTCCAACTGGACAGTCTACAAGCACCTTCCTACGATGTCCTCTACTGTTTGATTTCATGCTTGTGTTCTTCTCACTATGTAAGTCACTTTGGATAAATGACTTTAGAATAGAATAGAATAGAATAGAATAGAATAGAATAGAATAGAATAGAAAGACAAATGAAAACACCCAGCCTGAATGCAAAAGGATCTTCCTGATAATGCATCAACTCTTGGAGTGACGGTTTACTATCACACAGCCGTTTGTGTAGTGTTAGTTTATACAATCTGAAAAGTTTGCTGTCATTTTGGAAACAAGTCCTGTGGACTGTGACATTTGTCACAACTCTAAAGGCCTATTTATGCTCCAGGTCAGACGTCGATTTCAAACACTGTCATACTTTGCCACCTCCATACTGCCATGCGTCGTCCGTAATATTGCTCCTTTTTCTGTGTGAAGTGACGGATGGCTAACCTCCTTGAAAATTGACCAATTGCGCATGTAACCAACATAGGAAACAGACAAAACTGTCCATCCGCCTGCATATTCATCTTCTTTGTCAAGCATACATGCGTCACTGTTTATACCAAGACTGCCCATCTCCAGTCCTCAGTCCTGCAGGTTTTTGATATATTCCTGCTCCAACACACTTGCCTCAGCAGAACTTTGTTGGCTTGATCCATTTAATTTTAATCAGGTGTATTAGAGCAGGAAATACAGAAAACCTGCAGGACTGTGGCCCTTGAGGACTTACTTTGGACACCTCTGGTGTATACGTGCAATATCATTCATGCTAAGGGTAAATTAGGTAAGGTTTTAGGCTTAAACTGCAACCGGTCTTATAGGGAACGTTTCACTGGTAAAATGAATGGATCCCCTGAATACCTGAAACAGGATTATTACCATAAACTTGGTTAAAGTTGAAGGGTTTGCCACAGTCTTCACAGCCCTTAACCTAAAAATCACCTGCAAATAATAATAATAATAATAATAAAAAATAGAGCAATACACCCAAACAGAAGTAGTCTCCATATTCCCTTAAACCTCTGAACTGGTTTGAGCTGTGATGCTTGTGAAAATGGAGGTGTCTAACCCATCTTGGCATATCAGCTGAAAGCTTATTGGCTCACCTGCATACAATACTGTATGTTTATAATCTTTAGTAGCCATAAAACCAACATAAAGTAAAAATGTAGGCTTCTTCCAGAGTTAAGTATGTTTCATTGCAGACATGGCTAATATGATTCCAGCCACCAGTTTGGAACAGTGTTTCACAATCCTGGTCTTCATGGACCACTGCCCTACATGCTCTAGCTCTTACCAACTCCAGCAGACCTGATGCAGATTTATTGAACGTCAAGTTTTTGCAAGTCTGTTAATAAGCCAGTCATTTGAATTAGGTGTGTTAAAGAATGGAGACCTCTACAACATGCAGCCCAGTGGTTCCTAAGGTCCAGGACTGGGAGACATTGCAGATGTGCTGTAAAGTAACAAGCTTTGATGAAAAGAAAAACAGGGACGTAGAAAATACTAGAACAAAAATGAAAGAATGTCAGTAATGAAGCAAATATTATAGGATCATTTTAATCACTTGTTTTATAAGCAGGCTTATTAGCTTATCCTTCATCATTTTAGTAAATTTATCAGCACTTTGGCACAACAGTCAAATTAAAACAAATGGGATTTTATACATCTGAAGAATTATCTGAAACAGTTGCTTTTTTCTTAACTCATTACTGGATACTGACTAATTATTAAGTAAGAATATGTGTTAAAAAGGATTTAAAACCAAATCCATTTACCTGTGGTGAAAAGATTGTGTAAGGAGCAGGGTAGTGGAGCAGGATGGAAAAACACTACTTCATAAGTCCTTCATGAGCTCAAACTGAGTTTATTGTAATGAAATAATGAAACTTTCTATGATAACTGAGAGACTGTGGGATGTCATGAGACAGGCTTTTAAATGAAAGCCTTTCATTAAAATGCCGTAGGTACTGATACTGCTGCACAAGCTTGTTCTTAGATTGCTGGAGCGGTGACAACACAACCTCTGAAATGGCTTGGTTCCAAGCTGAGGCCTTGTAGATAGAGATGCCAGAGCAGAAAGAACTGTCTGTATCTGAAAACATGGGTCATATCAAGATGCTTCTTTGTATTCTCTTCCAGGAATATACCCCACCAGCAACTGCAGCGGGCCTTGAGGGAACATGGAAGGTGTCCTCAGCTGCAGAAATGCTTCAAGTCCATGTCAACTTCCTGCGAGGCAAAGTGCGCCTTCTTCTTTTGGATGCACCGGCTTGTCAGCAAGATGTCAGCTGATAAGTTGATTACGCTACTCTAGGCTACAGTAATTTGTGTTTCCAAAAGTACGAGGAGGAAATTGACACCGTTAACCTAAGCACTGGGTGCTGCGTGGGAAGAGAAGGACACGGCAGTCCTCAAATAAGGTGGAAGCTGAAAGGACAGTCCCAGCAAGGCTATGGATGGACAGAGATGATTGCACCTTGGAATGTAGATGTGACTCGTGGACATGTTGAAGCACAGACTGACCAGAATGATGCCTTTGGCACTGTGTTGCACTTTGTGTGTGGATGTACTTTTGTGTGTGTGTGTGCGCGAGAGAATGTTGAGACTAAATGTTTCAGTGGACGTAGTGTGTATGTGTCTGTTTCAAGCGAGTTTGACCCCGACACTCATCTTTTTTAAAAGTGAAACGTGGAGCAAAATGCCAAGAAAGTATTGATTGCACCGGCAAATCAGAGGACTTTGAGGTCGCTAAGAGGCAGACATGAATGAGAACTCACCCAGCATGCCTTTAACATTTTACATCCATGCCTCTCTGAAATATTAGGCTCTCCTGTTGGAGTAGGTCAGTGAATAATTTAATATTTTTTAAGTTGTGTAATAACTATTTATACAGATTTTCTAATTTTAAGCTCCAGTCTATAGGTTAGTTGCAGGTCCTTAAGGTTTTAGGTGGTCTCTCTCTGTCTAACTCTTCTGTGCCACTGAACATTTGCACATTTGCAAAGGATTTCCCATCTGCAAAGGCAAGCTGCTCTTCCTTGTTGTAAAGATTGTACGGATCCTAACATGCCATTGCATGTTCTCTCCCAAGAACGAAGGCCTACAGAGCCGATGCAGAGTTTTGGTTGTAATGAGAGAGCAAAAGGTCAGAGTAGAGGCTTACATGAGAACTGTGAAACTGTTATCTATGTTTTTATTTTCTGTCTAAACCCAACACTCGAACTCTCCATACACTGATAGCCAGATTGCATGAAAAAAATTTACAATTGACATCCTGTGGAGCTGTAATTGCAAATAGCTTTCCAGAACCTGACGCTAACACAGTGTCACCCCCCCCCTCCATTGTTCGTCATGGAACAGCAGACAGGCAATCAGCTCGTCCTGGGAACTTAAGGCTTTCTTTAAAAAGGGATACTCAACAGTTTCACATGAGTTAAGTGTTCTTCCTTGTTTTTTCCTTATTTTTATATTTTGCTACGTAAGTGCAATTTGTTTTTTGAGGATGTTTGTGCATTTTCTTTCCTGTTTTCTTCTCTTTTTTTGTACTGTTTTGTCCCATCACTGTCAAATTCACTATTTAAATACAAAATATTGTTCTTGGATAAAGAAAGGATAAATGGAAACACAACAAAGGGAAGTCTGGTCATTTCGTCTGCTATCTGCCTTTTAACATGCTGCAGCAACAAGCAGTCTTGTGACAGACACTGACAGAAAGTAATGCAGATCTTACTTCCATCCTGCCTTGTGTTTAACCTGATGATGCATGCCAGGTGTTATACTGAAGAGTAAAAGAAAAGCATTTTCAACTGTGATTTTTGTACAAGAATCAAAAAAGTCGCCTTTCACCACATTATTTTTTAACCAATAAACACCAAGAAGGGTTCTCCGGTGATAATCCACATTTAAATTGATTTTATGTCATCATGATACAAACATTGTAAACAATCCTTCCATTTTCTTAACCACATAGTACAATTCAGGGCCGTGGGGAAACCGGGGCCCATACCAGCAATCATTGGGAAAGAGGCAGGGTACACCCTAGACAGGTTGCCGGCCCATCACAGGGTCTGCACCGCCAGACAAGCAAGCATTTACAGTTACACGCACTCCTAAAGACAATTTAAACTAACCAATTAACCTAACATGCATGTCTTTGCATGGTGGGAGGAAGCCAAAGTACTTGGAGAGAAACCACACATACATAAGGAGAACATTCAAACTTCACACAGAAAGGCCACTGTTCAAACCTCCCACCAACCTCAAACCAGCAACCTTCTTGCTGTGAGACCACAGTGCTAACCACCATGCCACTGTGCGGCTTACTGTAAACAAACTGAGAAAATATTGTGACCTGATGCCATAAAAGTTTGGAAAAAATCCTAGCATGGTAACAGCTAAATACTGACACCTAGTGGACACAAATAGTAACTACACCAGCATGACGAGTTCAGTTTTTTTAATAATATTTTTAAGCACATGCAGACACGATGGTTCCGAAAATGAAATACAACTGTAGGTGAGCATTTGGGACAACCACATGTTTCCACATGATAAATAACTTAAACCTACCAAATACGGCTGTTGCTGTAAGTCATGCAAACTTAAAAAAACAAGACACAAACTCCCAAATTACAAAGTCAACTTATAGCTTCACATTTGGGAAACTGGTAAACACCGGGGCATTTTATAGGACTGTATTATAAATTCTCCACATAGAGTCCCACCAGACAATTTTTATGTCCATTTGGACACCAGATGATAAATATGACAATGAGGAATAATAGAACCTGCTGACATACTGGATCTCTGTTCAGATTACTGGGGGTCAGGATAGAAAACTTTAATATGAATGGCTGAGTTGTTGCGTGTACGTGTCATCGGTTCCCCGGCCTCATCTGGATCTTCAGGCTCCAAGTCATCCACGAGCTCCACTGTGGAGGTGTTGGCTGCCAGCTGCAGCGCTCCCTGACTACTGGCCTGCAGCTGAAGAGCTATATTGATGGCCCTGTTAATGGCAAGACCCAAGCCATGGACACATATCTCCCTGTGACCTCCACCTTCCAGGAGCTTCTGACAGCGTGCCAACTGAGCCCGGAAATCAGTTTTCATGTTGACATAGACGTCATTCCGTCTCTTTGGGAGCTTACGAGGGAGGCGCTTCCTCAGGGTGTACTCGACAGGATCCATCTCTACAGCTGGCGAGCTGGACTCTGTGTGTGCTGGATTAAGCTGAGGGACGGAGGACATCCCAGGGTTGCGTGGCTCTGTCATGTGTCTTGACAGATATAAGAATGTATAGGAAATAACTGGGACCAAGTGAGGAAGCTGAGGACAAAAGCAGAAAAACATGCTCAGGACCTACAGTAAATTTTTATATAAAAAAAGATAACTTCATAACATAAAAAAACTGTCTTAAATATTAAACTTCAGAGACATGCAGCAGATCAACATAAGAAACTTTAAGGATATTACTGTAGTTATAACAAATATGAAACACAACATAATTCAATAACAAGAAGTAAAACAGACATAAATTGTTTCTTTTTCGAAAAATATTACTTCAATGACATGCTCAAAAAAGTGTCACTGATTGAGGAGTTTGTTGAGACCAATATATTGAGCTTTTGTGTGTCAATCAACATGTTTTTCTTGACATAAATGTAATAAATAAAAAACAGTAGGAACATTGGCACACACACCTTCTTTAATTACACCTTCAGTATGGCATATATATATATATATATATATATATATATATATATATATATATATAAAAAACATTGAACAACATTATAACATTAATGTGATTATTAAAACTAAATGGATTATCTGTGAGTAATATGCAGTCTTTAATAGACACTTTAGAAAGTACAGCTGCCAAAACAGTAAGCTTATAGGTGTACATGCTGGGTATTTACAGTTTGTAACAGCTTAGATTATTTAGATATAGCATATGAAAATGTCACACGCTGTACTATTTCTACCTTTTCCAAACACAATCCTGTTTCAAAACAAAGTTCAGATCCAAAATCCACCCTAACCGAAAGGCATGCCATTTCACCTTTATTACACCAAATGATTTTGTGTTATTATTCAAACAACTCATATTTTTCTCTTATGTATAACATCATTAATGTTTTTCTGGCTTTTACATGTAATTTTAACACATAAAACACCATCACGCTGCTCATTAATGACATTAAAGCTATTAAGAGTCAATAAAGTACATTGCCAAAGACTTTAGTATATTTCCTACAATATAATTCCTTCTCTCTTTCCATGGTCTTATCTAGTGAAATCAGGAATGATGAGCTGCAGATCATAAAAAACACACTTGTGTAGCTGTCAATGCACTGCATTCACAGGGGGGAAATTAAAGCTTGACAAAACTGATTAAAAATGCGAGAAAAACACGGAATGCTTTGTGGAAATAATGGCATACATGTCAACCACAACTATGTGTAATGATATTCTTGATACATATTGTAAGTCCTCACTTTGGTGGCATTTGTAAGAGGCACTTTTTTTTTTATTTTTTATTTTTAAACTACATAAAAAACATACTAATGACCTATTTATAATAAATCATGAAGTGGTTTCTCTTGTTCCCCACACTGACATATAAGCTTTCCTCTTACAAACCACGAGCATGACATGGACATTGCTAACACGTCTGTATTATCCTGCTGAAGGCTTTATTTGTAGTTGAACATGCAATGTGTCACATGTGCCCCGTCTTCCGTAAATAACTATTTTGTTCCGTCCAAAGTCAATTATAAATCCCAATAAACGATTATTGATTCAATGTATAAAATGAGGCGATTGCTAATGATAAACAGGCAGGGAGACGGTTAGCCACCGCTACAAAGCCTGCAATGACCAACCACATGGAGTTAATATTATTTTTTCATATATATATATATATATTTCATGTAATGAAGAGACTTGCCTTTAGATGCTGGATTTAAGTCACATTGACGTTTATGCTTCTCGCTGACTTAGAAGACGCATGTTATTTTGTTGATTTATTTTTTCTCAGAAACGCAGCATCCTTCAGCCCGGAAGTGCTATTGCCGGGGAAGAAAATCTCTGTAACACCGTAGGCAACATTAATTCATTAAAAAAAAATTCAGCCCTTCTGTCATTCTATCTCGCAATATTATGACAAATTATGTAAGTAATCAAACCTGTATTTTTAAGGTTAGTTTAAAAATTAAGCAAATATGAATATAATACAACGGAGATTTTCGGAAAGCGATTGGTCTTTCAAATTATTGCCACTCTTTACTGCCATCATGTGGTTAAATGTCGCTACCGCAGACGTTGTGATAACATTTAAAGCACTATTGAAAGTAGGAAAGGTTTTATTTATCAGACTTAGATAGGAAAATTATCATAAAAATAATTACACGTTAAAACAATATAATCATGTCGTACAGTTTTTGTCATGTTGACCACCAGAGGTTGCATATTCAGGCTGTTTTTGGTTCACTTGGCCCATGGTCTGATCACCTGGTAAAACAACACTGAATGCAAACAGACTCAAAATGAACCAAACTTAAGTAGTAAACAAATGCTACAGAAGCCCTCTCAACTGTTGAAAGTCATGCTAATTCTTAACATGCTATTGCTTATGGTAATTAAATGGTAATTGGAGAGTTGAATTGATATATTTAGGAGCTGTCAAAGTGTGGTACATCCATCTTCTCAGTGCTTCTGTTCAGCAAATTTTATGACAACTACATGCTATTTGCAGGGACATATTAGTATGCACTAACTTACATTTCTAAAGCTGTTTTATTTATTTATTTTTATTTAATTTTATGCAGAGATTACTGTGATATTACCCAAAATAAAGATTTATATGTGCAGGTACTTATCTCAAATATGGAGTTTAACTTCATGCTTCATTTCACTTGAGCACCTTAGTTCTTTGTACTTTGTGATTGAGTTCAGATTTTTCTGAAAAAAAAATCTTAAATCTGCAATGACTTGAAAAAAATTAATTTGTTGTTATGTTATAGGTAGATTTTTATATCACGCTGTTAAAAAAAATAAATACAGTTTTGCTTTCCAGTAAACCATGAAAAGAAAAGTGAAAGTAGTTCCTGTCAGTAAATAACCTCTGATGTCCAGTGCAGTGCTTGGGTGGGGGTTGGGTTCAGCCACTTTACCCCATTCGTTGATCTGTTAAATTCTGAATGGTCTAAAGTTGTTGTTGATCTGGAAGGGGGGGAAGCAACTGTTGAGTTTGACGCAAAGAGGACAAAGAGAGAAAAATGAATAAAAAGCATTGGGAGAGGGGAAGTTTATTAAACACTAACAGTTTTAGTTTCACTCTTACACAAAGCAGTTTTTTTCTCCAGTTTAATGTCTGTTTCTGGAGCAGGACAAACATGAAGAATCAACAGCAGCAAAACAAGCAGGAGCACCTCCAACCTCAGCTTGTTTACAGGAAGTAAAATAGTGAATCATCAACCAAGCTGCAGTCGAGAGCGAATCTTTATAGCCTACCAAAGAACAAGGTCTTTAAGATATGATGCACTAAAACAAGGATGGATGAGAAGATTCTTTTTCTTTTATTTTGTTGTCAAATGGAGCAAATTAAGAAAAGCTTAAAAACTGCATAAGCTTGATCAGGTCAAGGTTGACCCAAAAAATTTAAAGTGGCTCATAAACTTACTCAGAAATAAATGGTCGTCCAATCTCAACCTTTACTGTCAGTGAAAGATAAAACTGAAATCTAAAGTAAAGCATAGCATACAAATCCATCACGCTTATCTGTTAAATCAGTGTTTCATATTTAGTATTATTTCCTACTATGAACATTTCAGGTGGTTTTATGAGGCCATTTGCAATAAAACGAAAGTTCACATCATAGCGAAATCAAAAGTGAAAGTGTTTTCAGGCAGCAGTCGGCTGAGCGGTCTGGAAAGCCACATTTCACACCGAGTGGGGCTTTGTAGAGAACAACTTAAGCTCAAACAGAGGACCCACAACACAGAAAAACTTGGATCAAAAGACAGTTTTACACTTGGAACATCTACAGCTAAGGTACGTTGTTTTACCTACAGACTTTTCATTATTTGTATGAGAAGTATCAAAAAACATGGAAGGGCAGGTTTATAACGTGTTGCATGTTGTCAGTTGAACTGTGAGGCTACCTCAGCAGTTACAGGTGGAAAAGAGATAAAAAAGATTTTCTGACTGCAGATTTCAGTCTTTTCTGTCATCTCGTCAGCTTGAATCTTTAACTAAATACAACTCATTTCAAACCCAAATCAATTGTATGATTTATCACAAGGGTAGCCTCCTACCACCTCAAGATATGCTTTTGTTCTCCATAATAAAAGAAAGATACTTCTCTTAGAGACATTAACATTTTAAGTATTTGTGTGCAGTTATAAGACTGATGATAGAGTCAGTCAATTTGTTAATTTATTTTATTTTGTTGAAGGAAAATAATCAGACTATTTCTTTACTTTTCTTTGAAAAACAACTAATATAAGATCATCAGACCAAGACTGTCAATCTCTTGCTGGAGTCCAGCCCTGTTGTCTTGAGGATATCCTCATGACGCCATTAGAAACCTCGTCAGATGAACTTTACTCTTTTCTTATCAAAACTTTACCACCTCGTCCAGCAACTTAAAAAGCAGGAACATAAAAAGCATGACTGCAGGTGCTGCAGTGAGACTCAACTAGAAACTGTTTAACAGAGGACAACAAACCAGCCTGATGATACCTGTAAACATGTGTTGTTGCATCCAACTAAGAAAACCTCTTTGACACTTAGTTTACTTTTATTCTTACTTTTATACTTTTAGACCTTTACAAAGTAGTTACCTAAAGCACATTCTTGATGAATCTTGCAATGCAGGAATAGCATCTCTTAGCAAATATAAATGTAAATGAGGATTAAAAGTAATTTTGTCATATTTTTCCCTGTGGTTTATTCTTTTTGTGAGAATTTTGTGAGGCACACAGTGAAACATGATTCAGCCTAAGAAGCTTGCTTTGTTTGAGTCTGATTTATTTACTTGTAGTCACAA
The DNA here is from genome assembly GCF_933228915.1 of Telmatherina bonti. NCBI lineage: Eukaryota > Metazoa > Chordata > Actinopteri > Atheriniformes > Telmatherinidae > Telmatherina > Telmatherina bonti. The sequence continues at coordinate 27,781,321 of NC_136616.1, forward strand.
AACATTAAGCTGTCAACTGAACAGCAAGGTTGGTTTAGATGCTGTCAACACTGCTTGGTAAAGACAGAGACGATTACTGCTGTGTAGTAGTAGACAACGACTGTAGCCTGACAGTCAACTATCAAAAACAATATTTTTTGATGTATTTTAAATTTATCAATGTTTTTTTTATTTCATACTGTTTTTTTAAATGATGCATGCATTTTTTTTGTACATGAGCAAGAGAGAGAGAGAGAGAGCGAGCGAGAGAGAAAGAATTAGTTATGTCATAAAATAGAAAATGAAGACTGACACCTTTTTCTAATTTCAACTTTCAGGTAGATGCTGCCTGAACAGTGTGCTTCAGTTTGACCTGGAAAGTTTTTTTTCCACAATGGAGGTTAAAAGCTTTTCTACACATTTCTAAACAAATAACAAGCAAAGTCCTTAAATATGCGGAAAATATTTTGAAACAATAATCACAGTAAAAATTCACATAAATTAAAATGGTTTCTAATAATGTTAAAAAATGGTAAACAATGTAAATAAAACAAAGTTGATTTTATCATGACACTGAACCTGGCATATCTGGCCAAGCATACTCTGACCCCCCCACCCTTCATTGAAACAGCTGCCACTGATTCAGTAATAGACATGAGCTGCGACTGCAGTAAAATACATCTTGTGTGGATATTATCAGGACGTACTGGAAATAACTTTGGGATTTTGTGCCTGTTTTGCCATGCTAATTAGCCATGTGCTAATTGCCATTCATTGAAAGATGATATTGGGACTTGGCTGCATGGTGGAAGGTCACTGGTTTGATCCTCGGATGGGGAGTGCTCAAACGTTGGCCTTTCTGTGTGGATTTTGCATGCTCTCCCTGTGTATGCGTGGGCTCTCTCTGGCTTCCTTCTACCATCCAAAGACATGCATGTTAGGATAAATGGTTACTCTAATATTGTCCCTAGAAGTGAGTGTGAACATGAATGGTTGTTTGTCTCTTTTTGTTAGCCCTGTGATGGGCTGGTGACCTGTCTAGGCTCTACCTCACCGCTCGCCCAAAGACTGCTGGGATAGGCTCCAGCTCCCCTGTGATCCTTAATCAGACAAAGCGGCTTGGATTATAAATGACTGATGAATAAATGTCGATAAATGATGTCGAGACTCTTAAAACAGCAGAGATCAGAGCTGAGGTGCATGAAGTTACTCTGACTCTGAAGTTAATAAACACCATTGATCTGAACCTCAGTGTAGTATTTGAAATCAGAATGGGGCATTCAGTCCTTGTTCACTCAGCCTATCATGTGTATGGGATACTTAAATGCATTTTTCCTCTTTTTTTTTTTTAAAAAAAAAGGGAATGAATGATGAAGAATCATTTTATGATCTTCACTGTGAAGAAGAAGAAGATCCTCAATCATCAGCTTGTTCTGCCTGCGATGTTGACAGTCAGCTGACTGAAGAAGGTTGTAAAGGTCAGTAAATTAAAAAAAATATTTTGAAAGGAAGTATGATGTGATTTGAAATTCAAGTCAGTGAATAATTAATCCATTCATTGTCATTATTTCCACAGCACCTTGCTCTCATGTGAAAACAACAGTGTACACTTTCAGGGGTGAGTTATTGTCTGAGCATTTGGAGACTCCTGTTGGTGAACTTGAGAGCTACATGATGGTCAACTGTGAGGAGAAAGAACCTGAGCCAGCAGCATCGGACACAAACAGCCCAACACACAGACCAGAGGAACAAAACAACCCTCAGGTTCCTGAAGAAAAGCAAGATGAGGCGAATTTTGGACATACAGGTAAGGGAACACTCAAATATTCATCCATCCATCCATCCATCCACCAAGCAGCAGAAAGACATAGTCCCTCCAGTATCAGTTCGAGTTTCCTGAGAAATACCACAAAAACCAGTCCAGGTTGGCATCCCACCAGGAGGCATCTGGGTCACCTTATGAAATGAAAATGAAATGAAATGAAAAATACTTTACTAATCCCCAAAGGGAAATTCAATATTGTGGTATATAATAATAATTAATTTGAGGAGGTCTTGTTCCGGAGGCTGATGGGTGCTGGCAGGAAGCCATATCTTCCATATCTTCCTATAAACCACAGGAAACCTTATCTGGCTCATCTTGATATGGATGAGCAGCAGATCTACTTTGATTCCCTCTTGACTGAGCTTTTCACCTCATTGCTAAATCTAGCATAGAAAACTCAATTCAGCCACTTGTTTCTGTAGTCTCATTCGTTTGGTCAAAACTCAGAATGGGTGAAGGACTGGTTGACTGATAACCTTGTCTGATGCTGCATCTGCATCACTGCTAATGCTGCAACAATACGCCTGTCAATCTCCTGCTCCAATCTTCCCTCTCTCATGAACAAGACCCCAATACCTCAGGAATTCCACCCCTTTTCTCAGGACCACGGTCTTGGATTTGTACGTGCTAATTCTCATCCCAGCTGCTTCGTACTCAGCTGTATATTCCAGTGAAAGTTAGAGATCATGACCTGATGAAGACAACAGAATCTAAATAGGGCACTAAGAAGAGGACCAATCCTGGGCCACCAAGCCAGACTCTCTAAACACACTGGCTACAACCAGCATGTCTGTTTGTAAAACTTATGACCCAGTCATGGCCCAGTTCACATTGCACCCAACCCCCATGAGCCTTTACCTATTGTTGGGCCCCTAGGCTGAGAAGTTATAGGCCTGGTCCCGTCCTCCAAATGTACCAAGTCTCATAACAGACAGTGATGTTCAGATTTACACTGAGGTTTTCTTTATTTAGTTGTATTGACATATTAATAACATGACAATAATGAACAATATTGAATACAATAATGAATGAATAAATAACAGCAGCAACAGATCAGACAGCCCTATGAAGCTTCCGAAACAAAAACAGCTTATCAACGTTACTTTTCAGACTCTGCAGCCACAACATGTGAAAACCCACAGATGCTTGCACTAAACACTGCACTGTCCTTTTAGGAAGCGCTTTCTTCTGGTCTCTTTTGCACAGAAAGCTTCATTATGTCTTTAAAATCCACATTATGAAGAATGTCGTGCTCAGTGATCATAAGTGTAAGGATTACTGACAATGTTACCCAGTTTGAGGCTGAAATATTATCTAAGACAGTTTCTGCTGTTTATGTGTGCTCCAATGCAGATGTATCAGTTTTATTTTTGACATGCCATCAGTCCCATTTCTGTGCAGTGGCAGATTTAAAAGATTTGGGGCCCCAGGCAAAGGCAGGCATGGGGCCCTATGGTAAATATTCTGCTCCGCTATTGAATGTTATTTACATTGCTGGTTACATGTATCAAACCATTCCTGCTCAGTGGAAACCAAGTGCCCCCAAATTAATGATATGTGGTAAAACTGAAAACTGAAATAAACTGAAAAAGTCATCATTTGAGGGGTGAATTCTGAAGCCCAAACTCTAAGTATCATGTTGGCCCAGCTAGAAAATGCATCATAAAACAGATTGCATGACACAGGAAAAACTAGTGATGCAAATAGATAAGAGATGCTTTAACTGCCCAACAGTAAATTAATTCATTTCAAATTAACTTAACATTAAACATCTACAGCAATAAATGAAAATACACATTAAAACAACATTAATACAAAGCTATAAGATTGATGGGAATCAAGAATGTGGAAGTGTTAATAATGTGGCCAAAAAAAGGATTTTTTGAGGCTGATGTCAATTATATTTGGCAGAAAAATATTTTGAATTGATTTAATTGAAAAATGAATTTAAAACAATATAATTAATGAATAAATGGCTGGCAACCTGTCCATGGTGTAACCTGCCTCTCACCCCATGATTGCTGATAATAATGGGATAGGATCAGCTTCCTGTGACTCTGAATTGGTTTAAGTGGATAAGAAAATATGGTTAGATAATGAATAAATAACTTTTTTTTTTTGGGGGGGGGGGGGGGGGTCCTCTCTTGACTCTTACAACATATAATATGTCAATTTTAGCCTTCACATTTTACTTAACTTTACAGCATGGACACATTTTTCAATACAAAAACATGCAACAAAGCATCAAAACTCTGGCTGACAGCTGATGGATTTATCTTTACATTTAGACCAGAGGTATGTGCTTTATGTAAGCAACATAATGAAAAGTTTGTGGAGAAACCTTTTTTATGCAGCTCTCTAATGACCTTTAGTTAAATTATGTTTTCTTTACTCCATCATTTTTCTTTGCCAGAAAGTGAAGACTCATATGAACCAAACTACAAGCTAGAGACGTCTTTCTCAGATGTCAACACATGCCATCTTTGATAGATTTACATTTTAAATATATAATGGTCACAAATAATCCACAATAGTTCTGTAGTCTACTCTCAAATTTTGAGTTATTTTTGTAGTTACTGTCTGGCTTTTAAGCTGTCAGCTAATGCTATGCTAGGTTAGCATAGCTATAGCGATGCTATTGCTAACAAACAGCCAGTATACTTTAAGCTGTAAGCTAATGCTATGCTAGGTTAGCATAGCTAGAGCGATGTTATTGCGAACAAACAGCCATGTAAAACAGTGTAAAAGCCTCTTTACTGACTGAGAGGACCGCGTATAATGACAGGGAAGGTTTGCTTCACTCAATAGTACAAACTGATCATTCATTGTGTCAAGTCATTCTTTAAGTTACAAATCAACTCACTGACCGTATCACACACACACAGATCACATTAGGTATCAGTGCGTGGCCCTATATACAACAAGAAGGGAGTAACTTCAGCTAAGTTAGCAATGCAACATAAATGAAAAACACCAACTGACAGCATTAACTTTTTTCTTTTATAAATTTGCTCCCATACAGCCTTTATTTGTGTCAGATTTCTTTGCTAGGTCATGTTTTCTCTCCAAACTTGCCATGCTGCAAACCACGTCACGCGCAAACCCTTTTTTAAACAGAGTCTGCAGCATGTTTGCACCTTTAGAACAATCACTAAATCACTTGCAAACTGTAGTTCAGCCCCACAGAAAATTCTAGATGCACACTGACACTGGGAACATAACAGATCTGGCTAGCTGTGCTCGTGTGACGACATGTGCGATTGCGCATCCATGTCAAAGAGCTGGGCTTTGCTTTTTGAGTTTGCACACAGAGAGGGGGATTTGGCATGGTGGCAATGGGTTTATTAGGATCAATCAGCATTCTCAAATGTGCATAGGATTCTGATTGATAGCAGAACTCAGCCCAGGTAAGCATTAAGGCAGCATTGCCCATAATCCAGAGGAGGGAAGAGGGGCCAAATCATCTCTTCAGAATGATGTCAGTCTGGTCCTACTGTTGCACATTGGGCTACCAAACACTGGTCATGGAGCTCCATCTCCAGGCCTGGATCCAAAGGGGCCCCAAGAGACCAAATCTAGGCAAGACTTGGGGCCACTGTTATTTTTCCTCATTGGGGTGATGCAACCAGGGATATGAATGTTCCAACAATATAGCTCCTAAGCTAACTGGGACATGCAATCCTTTAGCAGGGTGGGCAGTGGATTAGAAGATTATCAAGAGCAAACATTTGCAAATTTAACTCTAGGGTTTCATCGTGTTTAACTGGTTTTGATCCACATTTCAGAAAACTAGAATTACTCTTATTGTTTAAAATTATAATATCATTTATTTCCACAGAAACAGAGCTGAAGAGGCTACTGCAGGATCTGGGATTGGAGCAGTACTACAGAGAGAAGCTGTCGCTCAGCAAGATACTTGAGATTGATGAGAAAACCATCAGTGATGAACCTGTGAAGTGTAAATCAGACATACCCTGGTATTTTCTAAAGAAACTAATGATGGTTAATGTGACAGCTAGAAATGCAAAATGTACATCAGTGGGTGAGTCAAACTGTGACGATGTGTCAGATACCATGGAATTAAACCTAAATGAACTGCTTGACAGTTCAGATACTGGTGATAGACTAAACCCTCTTGACATAATCACTGCTCTCTTTCTGTGTTCTGATGGGTTTGTACAACAAGAAATGGCACTAAAAATGTCAATGTGTCAGTTCTCTGTACCTCTGCTGCTTCCCAACTGTGACACAGTTCAGTGCACACTGATGCTGTGGGCCATGAGAGACATTGTTAAAAAGTACAGACCTCAGTATCTTTTACAATCCAAAGGCTTCATTGAAGAAAGAATTGTTCATTCTCAACTCCCAATGATCTCTTTTGTGAGACTGGGTAAGTGCTCCTTGTCCAAGTCAGAGATCCTCAACAAGCTTCTGAGTTCTCAGCAGTACCATGACACCTTTGTTCACCACAACATGGAATGTGGAGACAGTCCAAGAAAAATATCCAATGGATTGACTGAAATCACCTGGTACCTTCCTTGTGGAAACAAAAACATGGACATTTTTGCTGAGCCAGTTGCTATAGCTAACCTTCATGGTGACATTGCTTCATTTGAAACACAATACTCCTTTCTGTGTCAGACTTCTGCAGCCGTGTTTGTGTTCTTTGATAATTTGGATTCTGGATGTGAGCTGCTAATGAACCAAAACCCCGAAGCCCAGATCTTCCTGGTTGGAAACCAGAACAAGAACCTCAATGTAAGCACTTTGAAGGAAGTAGCAACCAAGTTAGGACTGACTAAAAAGAACATTATTATAAAAACAAAACAGAAAAACGATGCAGACTTCGTAAAAAGTCTGAGAGAATCAGCCAATGACGTAGTTGGCAACGTAAAGACAAAGATGTCAGTAGAGCAGATGGCTGATGTGGCTCATGAACTGGGAATATTGGTTGATGAAGACTCTCCAGAGTGCCAGGCTGGAAAGCAAAAAGCAGATGCCATCACTGAAGACATTCATGACATCCTGATGTACAAAGAAGATCAGCTTCCCTTGCAAGGAGACATATGGAAGGAACTGACTTCTTTAGAGAAGGAAGAATTTCGACTTAAGAAAGTGGGATCTGAAAACATAGAGCAGTACAAGAGCGATCTTCAGAAACAGAAAAAAGAACTGAGGAAAAAGCAGAACTCTCATGACATGTCACCAGCTATGAGTTGTTTCATCGATGCCATATCCAGGTCAGGAACAGAGAGGTGTTATTTCCTGAAATGGATGCGAATGAACCTGGATAACGTATCTTGTTTAAAACTGTCTGCACTCAGGGAGAAGTACAAAGAGAAGTGCAACAACTCTGAGAACAAAGACGAGATCAAAGAGATCGACAGACAACTTTCCAAAAGCTCACTGGGGATTGAACACTTCTTCCGTGAAATGGGTCAGATCTACGAAGCTTCCATTTCCCTTCCAGAAACAGACCCTTACCATAAACAGCTGCAGCATCTTCCCAAACTCTGTGCACAGCTGTTACTTGATGGTTTTCCTCTTGAGCTTGTAGATGGAGATGCTTCCAACATCCCTCTCAGATGGGTGAGCGATGTTCTCTCTCAGCTCAATGACTTGGTGTCTCCAAAGAACAAGATGATGGTCGTCACGGTGCTTGGAGTTCAGAGCACAGGAAAGTCCACTCTCCTAAACACCATGTTTGGAGTTCAGTTTGCAGTCAGCAGTGGTCGATGCACTCGAGGTGCCTTCATGCTGCTCATCAAAGTCAATGAAGAGCTCAAAGAAAAACTCAAGTGTGACTTCATGGTGATCATCGACACTGAGGGCTTAAAGTCTCCAGAGCTGGCACAGCTGGACAACAGCCATGAACACGACAATGAGCTTGCAACACTTGTTGTGGGGCTGAGTGACATCACCATCATCAATATTGCAATGGAGAATTCAACAGAAATGAAGGACATCCTGCAGATAGTGGTGCATGCTTTCCTCAGGATGAAGGAGGTGGGCAAAAAGCCCAAATGCCAGTTTGTTCACCAGAACGTTTCTGATGTTTCAGCCCATGAGAAGAACCTGAGAGACAGGAAACTGCTCTTGCAACAGCTGAATGAGATGACCCAGGCAGCAGCTAAGATGGAAAAGAAAGAGGAGAACAAGAGCTTCACTGATGTGATGGAGTACAATCCAGACACTGGGAACTGCTACGTTCCTGGTCTCTGGAATGGAAACCCACCAATGGCACCAGTCAATGCAGGATACAGTGAAGCTGTCTATGAGCTCAAGAAAAACATCATCCATGTACTGGGAGAGAGTAAAGCATCTGCTAATAACATCTTGGAGTTCAGAGAGTGGATGGAAAGTCTGTGGAATGCAGTAAAACATGAAAACTTCATCTTCAGCTTCAGAAACAGCCTCGTAGCCGATGCATACATGAGACTCTGCACAGAGTTCAACAAATGGGAGTGGGAGTTCAAGAAAGAAATGTACACCTGGGTTACCAAAGCAGAGACAAGAATCTCCAATTTTGGGACAGTTGCTGCAACATCTGAAACATGTGACATGACAGAACTCCTCACTCAGCTGAAAAGTGAAGCTGTATCAGTGTTGTCTGAATGGGAGACGAAGCTCCTTCACAATCTGACGGAATACTTCAAGCAAACAGAGGGTCATGTTTATCTGGTGGAAAGATACAGAGAGGACTTTGCAAACAGTGCAAAGAGCCTTCGAAGAGAAATGGAAAGTTCTGTAATTAACCAGCTCACAGCAGGAATTGATATCAGGCGGGGAATGAAAGAACTGGATGAAATCAAGAAAAATCACACAACAGAAATAGAGAAAGCTGTGTGTGAGTTAATTGATGAATGTCGAAAGAAAAAAGTTGAGATGACAGAAACAGAGCTGGATAAAGAATTTGATAAGATGTGGAATGAAACACTAACGAGACTGTCTTTCTCTGAGCTGAAGACCTTAGATGTCTTCAACAGTGTGTCCCACTGTCTGTGGACTAATCTGTCACACAAGGGAAGCCATGCATGTGAACTTCTGAGTGAAAAAAGACTGGTGGATTGTGGATTGAAACCTTTTACATGTACAGAGAGATGGTACAACAAATGCTGGAATTGGTTGAAGAGTAAAGATGCTGCAAATGCTGGACAACGACTGGCTGACAGCATAATATCTGCTTGCAAAGATGTTATAGGTAAAAAACTGGATAGAAAATCCAATTTCCATGATACATACATCCAAGAAATCCTTCATGTCATTGACGAGCGGCTCAACAACGCTAGTATGAACGCAGACATTGACTTTGAGGTCTCTCTGAAGCAGCACATCTGCGGTTCTGCTGCCAGACAGTTTCAGAAAATGCATGAAGATTTCATACAAGAAAATGATCCCTACAGATGCTTGATGAGCAACAAGGAAAAGTTTCGTACAGATTTCAAAGACGTGTTCAGCAAACGGGACCAGTGTCAGAAGAAGGCTGAAGAATTCACAAAGAAATGTCTGAAGTCTGCCGTTGCGGATTTCGTCAATCGCTTGCTTGGTCCTGATATCATTGATGAAATGCTGAGAAAGGAGCACTTCAGCACTCGAATGTCCTTCCAGTATTACCTTTTACTGGATCTGCTCTCAAAGAATGACTTCAACCAGTATCTGGACTACATTCGCTCATATGAGGATTATGTTAAGTCTTGGATATTTGATCAAACAGTCAAGCATTTTTCAGGTGGAGCTGCAACACCTCAGTTTGAGAAGAGACACCTTCAGTCAAGCATCAACAGCATAAATGATGCCATTAAAAAGACAAAAACAAAACATGTTGGCAACTTGAAGACCTTTGTTAAAGGTATCTGCAAAGAACTTGGTGATAAACTGGTCATTTCCCAGAATGCTCTGAATGGTTTCTTGTTCCTGAACAATGTTGATGTGGAGCCATTTGCTCACTCGCTCACAGTGTGTTTAACTGAGATGGCAGATGCTCTGAAAGAAGAGTTTGAAGAAAAGGACATTCGAGTGAAACTGGAGAATCTCCATTTGAAGCCTGAAAATGTGCTTTTCAACAGAGTGATCGGTTGTGGTAAACTATGTCCATTCTGCGCTGTTCCCTGTGAAGCCGGAGGAAAAGATCACAGTGAACACTTTGCTTCACTGCATCGTTCGCAAGGTTTTGGTACATGTAGGTGGGACAAGACAGGGAAACTTGCATTTGAAATATGTACTTCTCTTGTAGTTAGTAACTCCAGATTTAACTGTGGGTATTCTGGTGGATTTCATCCTTTTAAGACTTACAGCGAAATATTCCCAGACTGGAAAATCACTCCAGATGGGAGCTTTCAGGCGTCAGATTATTGGAAATATGTGATAACAAAGTACAACACAGAGTTTGCCAAAGTTTTTGATGCAAAGCCTGCTGACATTCCCGAACCTTGGAAAGGAATCACAGAAAGTCAGGCAAAAGCAAGCCTTCAAGTGTCATTCAGCACCAAGCGAGACAAATAAAACCAGTTCTCTTCAGCCATTACTGGAGTTGGAGATGATATGCCTTTAGTTAGGTTTCAATCTAGTTAAATTTTCATGATACAAAAAGTAAAATATTTACATCGAAATATTTTTTTTAAGACAGTATCTCTAAGATATTATATCCCTACAGTTTGCATAATACAATGTAAAAACCTTATAGTTATTTTGCATTGTTTAACACAACCAATACATGGCAAATATTTTTTTTGTACATTTTTTCATCTCTTCAAACAATCTATGTTATGTTATGACTTAAAATAATAACTTGTAGAAAAGACAATACCCTTTTTATTTTCTATTTTCTTGTTTCATTATCAATGTTTTATTGTTTTTTGTTAACATGAAGGATTTGAAGTGAAATATTTGCATTACTTGCTTTCAACAGACACACAGAATACACATTATATTATTACTGTACATGTTTAAAATTTAGTTTGGTTTTGATTAATAAGTCTTTTCAGAGGATTTTACTTTTATATTATTGAGATCTGTTGAAATGTTCATCTGTCTGTGAAAATAATGTCAACTTACCTTCTTTTACTGGTTTCTAATGAGGAAATTTTGATGCTCTTAAATGTGGTATTGTCAGTATATAATTGCATAAAACCAGAGGTCTGATGAATATCTGTTTCTGAATTCAGTGAAGAATTTAAATTTAAGAAATTTTATTGACAAAAAGCTAAAGGTTTTTATAGACGTATATATCTGATTACTTGTGTTTGGCAGTGTGTGGTGTGTGCTGTGCCACTTGGTGTCATCCCTGCAACAGGTTTTGTTGCAAAAACAAAAAAATGAACTCCAGTCTTATTATGTGAGCAAAACACCATGTAAGATGGACTAATGAACAGCTGGAACGGTGAATCTGTGTTCTCTGAAAGTTTACATTGACACTGTTGTTAGATGAGGATGCTGCACATAGTCCACATGGAGCTGTCCCAACCTTTTTGGTATGCAATGCTGCTTTTAAGCTGAGGATGTCACAGTATTTTCATGATGTTATAAGATGTTTGACTTTTACCTTTTATGTTTCAGATGTTGTGCCGTAAATAAAATATTGGCTTATAAAAATCTTTTTATTCTGCTTTGATGTTCCTCATTTACATTTGAGATAGAGAGTAGAAAAGACAGTGGAATAAAATATAATTGAAAAAAGTAATATTTATAAAACACTTTTCATAGATGCAGCACCAAGTGCTTTACATAATAAAAAATACATTTTGCAAATTAAAACAGGTCATCACATATCCAAGTATACAATGTAATTTTTTTAAAAACAGTTTCGTTCTGTACAGACATCATGTACATATTGTAAAAATATAAATAGAAATAAACACGTGACTTGACATTGCTCTAATGAAACAGCTTAAGGATCCATCTTCAGTAGTTTAAAACAAACATTTTTTTTTAATTCTGACAGACTTTGCTCTTTTAAGACAACAATCAGCAGTGAGTCAGCGTCTCCGTAGGTTAACATTAATCGAGGAAATCAAGTTCGGTTTAGAAATAAGAAAAAACTAGCAAGCTTAGATCACTAGGCCAAAGATATAATCAACAAAACTGTATTCTTTCAATCTTCAAATTTTCAATTTTCAAAACGGATAAAACACGTGGTTTCCGCTATTTCCTGTTACCTGTTGTCTCAGTAAGGAACTTGGTTCACAAAGAAAAGATAAAACTGCACCTCCTGTTGTTCACAATAGTTGCTACACTGAAACTACACTGAACAAAGGAGCATCATGACTTTAGATCTTCAAGTTCTTCAATCACGAGTGAAACATCTAATTCAGAACGTCTGAGATGACGTCCCCAGTTGTGGCTTAGAAGATGAATAATTCTCCCTTTCTTTCCTTAACTACACAGTTTTTACTTTTGTGTTTTCAAACACTTTTTAAACATTTGGAATAACACTGAAGAACCACACCACCACCATCACATGGATCCATATCAAATGTTCTTGTTTTGGCTGATAAATTTTAACAAATGTAGAAAGTTATTTGTTTCTTAGTCAGTTTTTCCCACGCAGGTTAGCAGACCACAACTTAGCTTCCCCCATCTAACCTGGCATTACAACACCCACCTGTTACCTCAATGACATGCCCAGGATGTTTTATAGCCCAACACAGGTCTCCAGTCCTTTTCTTTCCAAAGCCACCTAAACTAAAACAACTTCTCCATACTATGTTTCTATAAAGACTAAGCAAAACACAGCACCGTGGATGTGTTGTGATAAGTTTTACCTGTATTCATGTCATTTTAATTGGTTAATTTGATCTGTTGTATTTACTTTGAGTTTATGTCTCCTGTTATTTCAGACAGAACCATCCACTAAGCCAGCGGTTCCCAAACTTTTTCAGCAGGGCCCCCTTTTCATCAACGACAATAATTTCGAGCCCCCCACCCGTCACATGAACCACAGAAACAGACTAAGAAATGCCTCTTTAGTTTTAGAGGCTGTATTGTAGGTATCTATAATTAAAACCGTGTCAGTACTATTATCCATTCTTCTGTGTAAGTATAAACCAGGAATCTCTGCAAACGACTATAGGTGAGTGAAGTTTACTATGAGACGATGCTGCTTTAGTCAAACATCTTTTCTATATATGATAGGTTATTTCTAAAGTAACCTGCAGGCTTTTCTTTGTGTTCAGGATGAAATGTACCCGAGTGGTGTTGTAATTTGTTTGGCTTCATACATCATTATATTAGATGATAATATTTTGGTGCATGCAAAAGACTGCATTCTCATTATTACCCACCACTGATTATTATTATTACTGGTCAAGCAGGGACAGATATGTTCCATCATAGTTTGTTCTCTCTCTTTTTTACTACTTAAAGTCTCTCTTGTTGATTTAACATAATCTGCTATGAGTACTTTTACAAATTCATCCAGTGTAAAAACTCCCAAGTTTTATTTAGCCTTGCCGCGCCCCCCTGTGATAACTCTGGGCCCCCCCTGGGGGGTCCGCCCCCCAGTTTGGGAACCACTGCACTAAGCCATCTATCATATGAACTGGTGGAACTCGGTCCAGATACCTGTGTTGGAATGTACACACCAGACAAGAAGTTCAGCGAGGCAGCTTTGTTCAACTTCCGAGTAGTTTTTCCAACGAGCAACCACCTGGAGCTTAAAAGGATCCTCGATGACTAAATATCTAAACATGACTGACAGCTTTCACGAGTGATAAAACTATATCTGTGGTCTGTAAATATTACAGCTACATGTAATGTTTACAGATCACATAATGACAAGAAAATATGAAAATAAATCACATGTATTGATTTGTTCTAATCATTCCATGTGATCACATTTTTCTTCAGTTCAGTTTCAGGACTTCATGAAACTTCTTAAGGACTTCAGCATTATCCTGTTTGCTCAACTGCTCTACGACATGACGAATTCCACCCTCTAAGGTGTGGTAGTACCGCTTCAACTCCTCTAACTCAGACCGCAGCTGTTGCTCCATCTGCTCTCGTTCCTGTTTAGCTTTACTCAGTTGCCCCTCGTACTCTTCCTTTACAGCTTTTATTTCCTCCTCCAGTTTCTTCTCATAGAACTGTCTGATCTCTCTCTCTCTCTCTTCCAACATCTTTTCTGCCTCCTGGTACGTGTCATTGGAGTAGAACTGTCCTCCATTGGCATCCACCATCTTCTCCACCTTCGCCAGAAGAGTAAGAACTTGCCGACGATCATTGGCTCTGAGATTATTGAAGAGATGGTATCTGTTTCCAGCCTTCTTCAGGACATCTTGCAGCTCAGGTCCAGCCTTCTCCAACTTCTCTTTAAAGTCTGACCCAACTTTATCTCCATGGGTGAAGAGGATGATGGCGTACTTCCAGGCATCCTCTCCAAAAATCTCCTCCACCTTCTTTACCACCTCTCTATCCTCAGCTGAGAATGGCCCCACCTTGATGACCAGCAGAATAGCATGGGGTCCCGGGGCCGACATGTTGATGCATTTGGAAATTTCTTTCTGAACGGCATCATCAGACAGGGAAGTGTCAAAGAGGCCGGGAGTGTCAACAACAGAAACCGTCTTGTGGAACAGCTTTTCACTCTGTTTGCTGCATTCACTGGTCACTAAAGAGGAAAATACAGTTTAATGTGGACACCATCAAAGGAACAAACATAACATGCAAATGAAGCATCAAACCAACATCCAGATTCTCAGCCACATATACCGCCACTATTTAACCCCCAGATAATGAGCCTAGGAGAAAATCTTGAGCCAGAAATTCTAAAATTTCTACACTCCTTAAACTAATATGCATGGCTAATGAAACTAATCTACAATATGGAGTGTGATCGAACCATTAACCCTTTGATACATCGTGTCCACTACAGTGGACACCTATTTAAAGGGTGTTTTCTCGTATATTCACAAGCGAGGATGGTATATTTGCAATTTTGCTCCTTCAGTGGACATTAGGAGAGTCACCCAACACACTGCCACTTACTGAAGAATACACAATATAGTATAACATTACATAGATACATGTACATGTAATTACCAAGTGATAAACAGGGCAAGAACATGATACAAGTCAAAATATATATATTATGTATAATTATATATATATATATATATATATATATATATATATATATATATATATATATATATATATATATATATATATATATATATATGTATAATATAATTATATATATAATATTTCTATTATATAAATATGACAATATATATGTTTTAGAAATATTTATTTAGAATACATAAAAAAACTAAATAAAAAAATCAAATAATATTAAAAACAAATTAAAGTGTCTCTGTACATGTCTAAAGAAGTAAAGTATTGTATGTTAACAAAATGTGGCACTGTTTTTTAATAGTTCTTGCATTAGAGGGTTAAAAATGCTTTGACGTGTTTCCATTATTTTGTTCAATGTCCTTCTCCATTCTGTCAGTTTTGGAGCCAGTACTTATTGATGAACTGATTTTAAGAATAAATATTTATCAGTCTAGAACAGGCAAAAGAATATGGCATGCAAAGAAAGTGGGACCATCTTGGCTAATGAAATAAAACTGTGTGACTGCTAGCCGGCAGAGCTGAGTATATGTGAATACTCTGTTCTTAAATTAAACAGAAGTGCTCTTCAAAAACACTTATACACTAACAGGTGACATTCAGAAATTCCTGTGCAGCTATCATGTTATTTTACTGTGTGCTGCAGGAAGTTCGTTGTACCTTAAATCCTGTGGACTTGTTCAAGTAAAGCTCTGAGAATGTGTGTGTGTGTATGTGTCTCTGTTACCTGAGGAGTGACCAGCTGTTGCTGCTGTGAACACATTTCTTCCCAGTATTGTGTTTCCAGTGGAGCTCTTTCCTTGTCCAGTTTTTCCAACAAGAACCAGTCTCAAGTCTGAAACTGGAACAAAAGACTGTATTCAGGTGTCAGGTCAACATATGGGATGAAGAAAATAGCATGCTTGCTTTTTTTTCTGCTTCAATGCAGCCAAGAACTGCTCAAAGGAAATGTTTCTGTCTATAGTGAGAGCCTTCATCTTAACAATGTTTTATTTCATTCTCCTGGCTTTAGTCAAACCATTAGTGGGAATTCAGTAGATTTAACAAAACAAGGTTATTTTATCTATATGGGGCATTTCATGCTTAAAAACTGATAAATATTATTGTGATGACTTTATAGTAAGAATATTAAACACAAAGTTCTGTATACAGATGATGTTGCGACCCAGAAATATTGAAGCAAAACACATTTCATGAAATTTTTTTCCCTTAAAAAAACCCATTTAATTTCTTTCTGTCAAGGATTAAAAGTTCTACTCTGATTTATTGTTGTACACACAGAATTGTGGGACAGATATGAGCAACACGTCACCTGCCGGCACACAGTGAGACGGTGCGTGCTCATCTGTATGTGTGTGTGTTGTTTTTGGTGAACGTGTACTATTGGTTACATCTATTGGATTGCTGTCTTCTGAAACCTGAAATTAAAATGATAAAAGCTATGTGCACTGCTGGGACAAGGACAGAAATATGCAGTCTTCTCTGACATATCACACTGTTCTCCAGCATCATCATCATAATTTGTTCCATAAAGCACAACTTATTCCTGTTTGGTAAATTAGACATTTCTCCCATCTACTCTGCACAATTTTTTTTCATTCAAAGATGAATGACTGTCACCTCTGTATTCCTGCAAAGACCATAGGGACATGTTTCTATTTTGACAGAAAGTCTACAATATACAGAATAATTATGCGTGTTTTTATTATTATAATTATCATTACTCTTTGTCTTGGTACCATCTACCTTGTTTCAGTGTTGCTACATAATGATGGTCTATACTAAAACATGCCTCAGATAAACTGTTTAAAATAACTGACTGGTGGTGTTGTGGCTACAAACAGGTTGCCAGGATTAAAAAAAAAAAACTCAGAGAACAGAGTTCAGACCTGATGGAGGTTGATCCATACTCCGACTTCTGCAACGCACTGGTGCTGCCACAGGAAGACACAGAAATAAGTTACAAAAATCCGAGACAAACCGCAGCGAAGTAACAAGTCATTTAACCAGCAGGTGGCGCCATAATACTGTAAAAAGCTTTTGTATACAGACTGTGGTCAAAAGTGAAAATGAAAGTAAAAAAAGAATAACACACTATAAACATGATAAATAATTAATTTATCACAAAAAACAGACAAGTTGGACAAATTGAACGAAAGTTGAAATTATTGTACGTTCATTGCTTATTTAAACACATAATAAATCTGTCAAGCAGTGAGTCGCGATCGAGTAACAAGCTGCTCAAATCATGATACTATATAATAACCATATTTTATACAAAACTTACCGGTTTCTTGTTTCGTTGCCATTTTTTCGATTTGTTTGTTTCGACCGCTGTCTACTGGGCCTACAGTCAATAAACCATTGCGCCTGTACCAAATAATAATAAAAAAAAAAAGGCTTCTACAATTTCACCACCACTCACCGAACGGAACCCAGTCCCCTTAAAAAAAAAAGACCTGAGTCTGTTTAATAAATTTGAATAGAATTGAATTGGACACGTTTATCTGTTTAATGAGTTTGACCAATGTAATCCCACATTATATTAAAAATGAGAAAATGTGGGAAATAGAAGTGTTCCTTGGTTTGGAGAACCACCCTGTGTTCAAATGTGAAAGAGTTTCCGGTCTAACATCTGTAACTATCGCCAACTTTCCTGGTCGGAACAGAGCCTCAAGACGGAGCTGAGCAAAAGAGAAAGTAGACAAAATGTACTAACTTTTCTCCAACTCGATCGGTTCGAGCTAATGTCGTTTGAATCGAGTTGGATCATACCAAGAAAGTTCAGAGAAATGATCAAACTTCCACTAACAGAAGAAGTCAAGCAGCTGCTGCGTGATGACGGTGGACGTTCAGGTAATATCTTATGTGTAAGATCCAAATGACAACGAATCGAGACTTGCGGTAGAAAAGAGTAATTTGGTTTTTGCCCGATTTTTGCAATTTTTCCGCAGTTTGCACAGTATCAGACTAAGCGGTAGATTTAGGACGATGATGATGGGCTGCATAATTCTGGTGTCACGGCAAAAAATTGTGACTATCCTGCGCAAATACTTCTCCCAGGCTTGTCACGCAACATGTTAAGAACTTTGTTTTCCTGTATTTAAAAAAAGAGAACATATTGTCTTTTGTTTAAAAAAAAAAATCACTTTTAAATTAAACCCAAAAGTGAATCCTACCAGTTTTATTATCTCTTTAAAGTCTTAAAACAAACAAACAAACAAAAAAACAAACCCAAAATCACGTTTAATTACTCGTCAATGTTTTTGTAATCTGCTGCATTATTACAGGGAATCAAGCATGTAATGTCCTTATTTTCACAATAAAAACTGGAGGATCAACTGCCCCTCTTCTGAAGCTGGTTATTTTTATATCCACCTGGTTTTGAGGCATGTTTTGTGGAATAGTGCTCGAATAAAAACAGAAACCTTCATCTTTCAGCATCATTACAAAGCCCCCTGCCTGTGTGACAGTTTCATGCTCATTTTTTCCCAGTATCTGCTGGTCTGGAAACATTTCAGCAGTTTTTAATTTGTATTATCTTATTTGGGATCTGAGTGAACCTTTTGAAACCAGAGTTGAGGAAACATTACTGAGGTAAAAGCCACCTGCACGATCCTTTAATTTGTAAAGTTGAAACGTTTGTGACACTCCAGCATGCAATGAAACATGCATGCTGGAGCATTTATTTTTTTCCAAAATAAATGGGAAAAATGTTTATTTCAGAGACCTCTTCTCTGTAAAACAACACCACTTGTGTAGCCACTGTGACATTTCTAATTGTTAGTGGAAAAACTGTCCATTTTTTTCCCCTTTAAAACAGGATTTAGAAGTGAATGGCATATCCAACGAGAGCCCCTGTAAAGAAGGATGGTAATTAGAGAATGACTAGTCAGTCACAATGTAACTACACTCTAATGTAGACGCTAATTTATCAAGATTATATATTTGTTAAAATATTTGGCTGTGTTAGAGAGAATTTGAGTCTGCAAAGGAAACGCATAAACTCAGTCTCCATAATCTCCACAGAGGTAAAATATGGGAGAGGTGGATTCAGTCTTTTAAAACCTGAATACACAAACTTAACACGGGATGTTTTCGAAGCCTTACATTGAAAAATAGATGTTAAAATGGAAGAATGCTGTGCTATATATACTACAAAATACTAAAGCACTTCTGCTTTTCTGTTGTCTCTGCCAGGTTTTATCAGAAATAAGCACTGAGACCCAAATGCGTGGCTCGAACTTAATTTGTATTTACAGGGAAAACAGGAAAGCTGAACAAGAACAAAGACAATCTGACAAAGACAAAGGAAAGACACAGACACTATATACTAAAGAGGGCGGAGAGGACAAGTTGACACAGGTGAAACATGAGGGGAGGAGCAGGTAATCACACAGGCGGGAAACACAGTGGGCAGGAAAAGGATCTGAAATGAGAAACAAATGAGTGATACAAAATAAAACAGGAAGTACTAGAAAATAAAACTTAATTGACACCAGACATGACAGTACCCCCCTTCCTAGGGCCAACTCCAGACGGCCCAGGTCGATCAGGGTTGTTCTTGTGAAAGTCCCGTATAAGGCTAGGGTCCAAGATGTTCCTAGCAGGGACCCAACTCCTTTCTTCTGGACCGTACCCGTCCCAATCAACGAGGTACTGCCGTCCTCGTCCTCTCTGTCTCATTGCCAGCAACTTCTTGACAGTATATGCTGGACCACCATCAATCAGCTGAGGGGGAGGTGGAGGCTTGACTTCAGGCACAAGAGAACTCTCCACAAATGGTTTAACACAACTAACATGAAATGTTGGGTGAACCTTCAGGGACTTAGGGAGTTTTAGTTGTATGGCCACTGGATTAATAACCTTGGAGATTGAAAAGGGGCCAATGAACTTAGGAGCCATCTTGCGAGATTCCACTTTCAGCGGGAGGTCCCTAGTAGAGAGCCAGACCTTCTGTCCCACAAGATAAGGTGGTGCAGGGCGGCGGTGGCGGTCAGCGCCCCTCTTGTAGGACTCTGAACAGTGGAGAAGCATACGACGAGCCCTCATCCAGCTCCGACGACAGCGCTTCACTAGAGCCAAGGCTGAAGGAACTGCAACCTCTTTGTCCAGGGCAGGAAATAATGGTGGCTGATAGCCGTAAACGCACTCAAAGGGAGAAAGACCTGTGGATGAGCAGGGCAGAGAGTTATGGGCATATTCAATCCATACCAGCTGTTTGGTCCATGATGAAGGACTCTGGGAGGCTATGCATCGCAGTCCACACTCCAGCTCTTGATTAAGGCGCTCAGACTGTCCATTGGATTGTGGATGGTAGCCAGAAGACAAACTGGCTGTAGCTCCCAGCAAAGAGCAAAATTCTCTCCAGAAGGCAGAGACGAACTGGGGGCCCCGGTCAGAAACTACATCCCTGGGAAGACCATGTAGACAGAAAATCTGTAACAACACTATCTCAGCGGTCTCCTTGGCTGAAGGTAGTTTGGCCAAAGGAACAAAGTGAACCATCTTAGAAAAACGATCAACAACAGTAAGAATGACAGTGTTACCTTCAGAGAGTGGCAACCCAGTGACAAAATCTAAGGAAATGTCTGACCAGGGTCTGTGAGGTACTGGGAGGGGATGCAGCTGACCTGAAGGAGCACGACGTGGAACGTTGTTTTGAGCACAGATTGTACATCCAGCCACATAGTCCTTGATGTCCCTCCTCATGGCAGGCCACCAAAACTGCTGTTGAATAGAAAACATGGTCCTCTTCACCCCAGGATGGCAGAACATCGGAGAACTGTGCCCCCAGTGGATGACTCGTGAACGTAGTGAGGCAGGAACAAACAATCGATTAATGGGACAACCAGCAGGGATCTGGACTGAAGACTGGGACTTCCTGACCACCTCTTCTATCTCCCAGACAACAGCTCCAATCAAGCATGATGGTGGTAGAATAGGGGATGGAACTTTAGGAGCCACTTCAGGGTCGGAGAGTCGAGACAGTGTGTCAGGCTTTACATTCTTGGAGCCTGGACGGTAGGACACAGAAAAATTAAATCTACTAAGAAACAACGCCCACCTGGCTTGACGAGAGTTCAGTCTCTTAGCATCTCTCAGGTATTCCAAGTTCTTGTGGTCCGTCCAGACCACAAAGGGTAGCTCCGCCCCCTCTAGCCAGTGCCGCCATTCCTCAAGAGCAACCTTTATGGCGAGCAGTTCACGGTTTCCCACATCATAGTTCGATTCTGCTGGTGTCAACTTCTTTGACATGAAGGCACAAGGATGTAATCGACCATCTTTCTTTGACCTTTGGGACAAGACAGCCCCCACTCCCACTTCGGATGCGTCCACCTCCACCATAAATTGAAGCTGAGGGTCAGGCTGTACAAGGATTGGGGCAGTGGTAAAGAGTCTTCGCAATCTCCTGAAGGCATGGTCGGCCTGGGACGTCCACTGAAACCTAGTCTTAGCAGAAGTGAGGGCATGCAGGGGAGCAGCAACAGAACTAAAATTGCTTATAAATCTCCTGTAGAAATTTGCGAAACCAAGGAAGCGTTGTACTTGTCTGCGGGTCTCTGGTCTCGATCAGAATTCAAAAGCAAAGAAAACTGAATTACTTCAGCTTATCCAATTGCCCTAATAAGAATGAATTTTACATCAATTTGGGAGGGTTGGTCTAATCTTTTCACAATCTGATCAATAAGAAAAACATAACAATGCCTACACTTAATCCAAGAATTTTCATAAAGATTCATAGCAAAATTGTTTCTCCTAATGACACCCTCAAGATCTCACTCACAGTAGAATGAAGAATACTACCCAGGAAGAGAGATGATGTAATGTGCAAGTAGAGTCACACTGAAGAATTATTCTTAACATTATTTCCACAGCGCCTAGCTCTGATGTGAAGACAACAGTACCCACTACCAGGGATGAGGGTGTGGTGTCTCAGCATTTGGAAACTCTCGCTGGTGAAGTTAGGATCTACATGGAGATGAACTGCAACAATAAAGAAACTGAGCCAGCTGCATCTGACACAAACACCCCAAGAGACAGACCAGAGAAACAAAAGAAAGAAGAAAGGCAGGATGAGGTGCTTGCTCAGTCTCAACATACAGGTAAGAAAATTGTCCATCCATCATCTGGGGTCTGGTTGCAGGCCAGTAGCCTAAAATGGCCACTTCTTAAATTACGATAACCTCCTCAGCATGGTGGGTGATGGCTTAGGGAATATTAAGCATTCATTAAAAAGAAAAAAATTAATAAAATTCAACATGAGGATTTCATTGTGTTCAATTGTTTCTGATCCACATTTCAGGGTTTTAAGAATTCTCACTATTGTTTGAAATTTAATCATTTTTATTTCCACAGAAACACAGCTGAAGAGGCTACTGCAGGACCTGGGGTTGGAGCCCTCTATAATTCTGCGAGTTACTGCGGGATCTCTCCTGCTCCCGCTCCATGAACCTCCTGTCTATTTTAATAGCCAGTGCTATGAGTTCATCTAGAGTCTTAGGCAGATCAAGAGGAGCCAGCTGATCCTTCACATTATCGTTTAATCCATTCAAAAATGCATCAAACAAAGCAGTTGGATTCCATCCACTGTCTGCACCAAGAGTTCGGAATTGTATAGCATAGTCCGCAACTCTTTGTCCTCCTTGTCTCAGTTGAACCAGAGCTCTAGCGGCCTCTCTACCAGGTGTAACATGATGAAAAATTTGATGCAGAGTCTTAATAAATGCCTGAAGTGAATCACATACTGTGGAACGCCGATTCCATTCAGCAGTTGCCCAAGCCTCAGCTCTGCCAGTCAAATGTGAAATAATATAAGCTATTTTAGCTCTGTCAGACTGAAAAACTCCTGGTTGCATCTCAAAATGAAGTTCACATTGGGTAATAAATGCCCGACAGTCCCCCGAGTCCCCTGAAAACTTCTCTGGACGGGACAGCTGAATTTGAACTAAAGGCTGAAGAGTGGAACTACTCACAGGTGGGTCTGATGTAGTTGAACTTTCCGAAGCTGAGTGAGGGTCAGGAGGACTGGGATTCATCCTCTCTGCTAATACAGTAAGTTGATTGGTGAAGGCAGTAATCATAGACTCCTGTCGAGCTGCCATCTCCTTTAAATCACGACGAAGCAGTGACAGTTGTTCCTCTTGCTGGTGGATTCTATGTCCTTGAGCTTGTAGGGCAGCACGGACATGATCTTGGGAAGCAGGGTCTGAGCCAGCTGGGTTCATGTTGGTCAGATTGTGCTATCAGAAATAAGCACTGAGACCCAAATGCGTGGCTCGAACTTAATTTGTATTTACAGGGAAAACAGGAAAGCTGAACAAGAACAAAGACAATCTGACAAAGACAAAGGAAAGACACAGACACTATATACTAAAGAGGGCAGAGAGGACAAGTTGACACAGGTGAAACATGAGGGGAGGAGCAGGTAATCACACAGGCGGGAAACACAGTGGGCAGGAAAAGGATCTGAAATGAGAAACAAATGAGTGATACAAAATAAAACAGGAAGTACTAGAAAATAAAACTTAATTGACACCAGACATGACAGGTTTCTGATTTTCAGTCATGGATAATCATCTTTCCATTATCCTTCTGGGAAAAGCCGGAGTTGGTAAAAGTGCTTCGGCAAACACCATTTTGGGACGAGCAGCATTTAAGTCTGAAGTGGCCTTTACACCAGTGACCGATGACATCCATGTAGAAAGAGGAACCATATTTGGGAAAGATGTGTCAGTAATTGACACTCCAGAGATATTAGGATCAGAGGAGAAGATAAAAACTTTCTGTCAGCAGACACTGCAGGACTGCAGAACTCTGTTCCTCCTGGTGATCAGCACTAGTAGCAGGTTCACTACAGAGGACCATAAGACTGTGTTTACTGTGATCAGAGTCATTGGGCCTGAGAGACTGGAAAACTGTTTCCTGCTTTTTACAGGGGGAGATGAATTGAAAACATCATTGGAAGATTACATTTTCCAAAGTGAAAGAAGTTTACTTCCTGATGTAGTCAAAACATTTTCAATGAGAATTCACCTGTTTAACAATAAAGATGGAGGACAGGAACAAGTCAGAGAGCTGCTGCTGAAGACGCAACACCTCAATGTTCCAGATGTGGTCAAAAGATTCTCAGTGAGAAATGGTCTGTTCACCAACAAAGATGGAGGACAGGAACAAGTCAGAGAGCTGCGGCTGAAGTCAGGATACCTCATAGACCGTAAGTCACATTTCAAGCTGTTTTATTGTCAATTGAAAAGCTGTTGCAGATCAAGCATAGTTTTGCAGGCTTTTTCAATGAATTTTAACAACTGTTTTGTGGAAAAAGTTTTGGTAGGTTGTCATTTTTACTGAACTTTGTTTCAGCAGCATCCCGCTTTGTAATTGCTGCCTAGAATTTCAGAGTTAGAGTTATCTTAGAGTAGTTCTGATCTGATCTGAACCTTAGGGAGGAAGACGTCGATGGGGATGGGAAATCTGTTGTTTTCTTGAACACAACACATATGATTATATCCAGAGACAGTCTGGCACCTTTCATCTGACAGAGGTCCTTCTCTAGATGTTTAGCAGGTTTGAAATATCCCTAGATAAATAAGACATATCATAATGCTTTAACAATGTTTTTTGGTGACCCAAAGGGGACTGCAGATGCTTCACGCCAAGATGAAGGAATACACAGATAATTGAGGACAAAGTGTCCATTTAAGACACTCAGGTCTGAATTACCTCACCCCTTAGGAATGTCTTAAGAGTAATACATGCAGCTCATATAAGCATCAAAGGTAACATATGAGATTAATATATAACATGAAATTAGTATGAGTAAGATGTAAGACGAAATTTCCACGACATTGTCAACCCTCCATTCAGTCAGACAATGACTAGATGGAAAATGTTTTTAAGATTAAGTTTGAACAGTTGATCTCTACGTAGATCAACTTTCCTATGTAAGGAACGGTCCTTACATAGAGTGCTTTGTTTCAGTAGAAAGACAAAGATTGCTGTGTGTCTGAAGCAGCTTAAACAGAATAAAAACTATGCACATTATGTATGCTTTTATGTGAAACACAACACCATATAATAGCAGTGTGATAGATGTGGAAACTTGTGTTGGGGGAATGGGGAGCTACGATGTCAACAACACAGATATCAGTAACTGTATCTGTTTTTTTTCTGCTTGCTGAAAATGACAATGATAAATCATTTACCACATTATTAACTCTTATATATTACTTTATCGAATGCCACAGATGATGTTAAAAAGCAATACATGGAGTGTAAAACATAATGGAAAATGAATTTCAAGACTAAATCATCAGAATATGTTTTTAAATTGAGCGTCAGTTTTTTACAATTACTTAACTTGTGCTTAAAAATGAACAAGCATGTTTAATGCATTTCTACAGAAACAGATCTGAAGAGGCTACTGCAGGATCTGGGGTTGGAGCAGTACTACAGAGAGAAGCTGTCGCTCAACAAGATACTTGAGATCGATGAGAAGACCATCAGTGATGAACCTTTGAAGTGTAAATCAAACATTCCCTGGTATTTTCTGAAGAAACTAATGATGGTTAATGTGACAGCTAGAAATGCAAAATGTACATCAGTAGGTGAGTCAAACTGTGACAGTGCATCAGAGAAAAAGAAATTGAACATTGACAAACTGCTTGGTACTTTAAGTAGAGGTGATAGACTAAACCCTCTTGACATAATCACTGCTCTCTTTCTGTGTTCTGATGGGTTTGTACAACAAGAAATGGCACTAAAAATGTCAATGTGTCAGTTCTCTGTACCTCTGCTGCTTCCCAACTGTGACACAGCACAGTGCACACTGATGCTGTGGGCCATGAGAGACATTGTTAAAAAGTACAGACCTCAGCATCTTTTACAATCCAAAGGCTTCATTGAAGAAAGAATTGTTCATTCTCAACTCCTAATGATCTCTTTTGTGAGACTGGGTGAGTGCTCCTTGTCCAAGTCAGAGATCCTCAACAAACTTCTGAGCAGTTTGCAGCAGTACCATGACACCTTTGTTCACCGCAACATGGAATGTGGAGACAGTCCAAGAAAAATATCCAATGGATTGACTGAAATCACCTGGTACCTTCCTTGTGGAAACAAAAACATGGACATTTTCGCTGAGCCAGTCGCTATAGCTAATCTTCATGGTGACATTGCTTCATTTAAAAAACAATATTCCTTTCTGTGTCAGACTTCTGCAGCCGTGTTTGTGTTCTTTGATCATTTGGATTCTGGATGTGAGCTGCTAATGAACCAAAACCACAAAGCACAGATCTTCCTGGTTGGAAACCAGAACAAGAACTTCAATGTAAGCACTTTGAAGGAAGTAGCAACCAAGTTAGGACTGACTAACAATAACATCATCATAAAAACAAAACAGAAAAGCGATGCAGACTTTATGAAAAGTTTGAGAGAATCGGTAAGTGATGTAGTTGAGAACTCAAAGACAAAGATATCTGTAGAGCAGATGGCTGATGTGGCTCATGAACTGGGAATATTGGTTGATGAAGACTCTCCAGAGTGCCAGGCTGGAAAGCAAAAAGCAGACCACATCACTGAAGACATTCATGACATCCTGAAGTACAAAGAAGATCAGCTTCCCTTGCAAGGAGACATATGGAAGGAACTGACTTCCTTAGAGAAGGAAGAGTTTCGACTTAAAAAAGTGGGATCTGAAAACATAGAGCAGTACAAGAGTGATCTTCAGAAACAGAGAAAAGAACTGAGGAAAAAGCAGAACTCTCATGACATGTCACCAGCTATGAGTTGTTTCATCGATGCCATATCCAGCTCAGGAACAGAGAGGTGTTATTTCCTGAAATGGATGCGAATGAACCTGGATAACATATCTTGTTTAAAACTGTCTGCACTCAGGGAGAAGTACAAAGAGAAGTGCAACAACTCTGAGAACAAAGACGAGATCAAAGAGATCGACAGACAACTTTCCAACAGCTCGCTGGGGATTGAACACTTCTTCCGTGAAATGGGTCAGATCTACGAAGCTTCCGTTTCCCTTCCAGAAACAGACCCTTACCATAAACAGCTGCAGCATCTTCCCAAACTCTGTGCACAGCTGTTACTTGATGGTTTTCCTCTTGAGCTTGTAGATGGAGATGCTTCCAACATCCCTCTCAGATGGGTGAGTGATGTTCTCTCTCAGCTCAATGACTTGGTGTCTCCAAAGAACAAGATGATGGTCGTCACGGTGCTTGGAGTTCAGAGCACAGGAAAGTCCACTCTCCTAAACACCATGTTTGGAGTTCAGTTTGCAGTCAGCAGTGGTCGATGCACTCGAGGTGCCTTCATGCTGCTCATCAAAGTCAATGAAGAGCTCAAAGAAAAACTCAAGTGTGACTTCATGGTGATCATCGACACTGAGGGCTTAAAGTCTCCAGAGCTGGCACAGCTGGACAACAGCCATGAACACGACAATGAGCTTGCAACACTTGTTGTGGGGCTGAGTGACATCACCATCATCAATATTGCAATGGAGAATTCTACAGAAATGAAGGACATCCTGCAGATAGTGGTGCATGCTTTCCTCAGGATGAAGGAGGTGGGCAAAAAGCTCAAATGCCAGTTTGTTCACCAGAACGTTTCTGATGTTTCAGCCCATGAGAAGAACTTGAGAGACAGGAAACTGCTCTTGCAACAGCTGAATGAGATGACCCAGGCAGCAGCTAAGATGGAAAAGAAAGAGGAGAACAAGAGCTTCACTGATGTGATGGAGTACAATCCAGACACTGGGAACTGCTACGTTCCTGGTCTCTGGAATGGAAACCCACCAATGGCACCAGTCAATGCAGGATACAGTGAAGCTGTCTATGAGCTCAAGAAAAACATCATCCATGTACTGGGAGAGAGTGAAGCATCTGCTAATAACATCTTGGAGTTCAGAGAGTGGATGGAAAGTCTGTGGAATGCAGTAAAACATGAAAACTTCATCTTCAGCTTCAGAAACAGCCTCGTAGCCGATGCATACATGAGACTCTGCACAGAGTTCAACAAATGGGAGTGGGAGTTCAAGAAAGAAATGTACACCTGGGTTACCAAAGCAGAGACAAGAATCTCCAATTTTGGGACAGTTGCTGCAACATCTGAAACATGTGACATGACAGAACTCCTCACTCAGCTGAAAAGTGAAGCTGTATCAGTGTTGTCTGAATGGGAGACGAAGCTCCTTCACAATCTGAAGGAATACTTCAAGCAAACAGAGGGTCATGTTTATCTGGTGGAAAGATACAGAGAGGACTTTGCAAACAGTGCAAAGAGCCTTCGAAGAGAAATGGAAAGTTCTGTAATTAACCAGCTCACAGCAGCAGCTGATATCAGACAGGGAATGATGGAACTGGATGAAATCAAGAAAAATCACACAACAGAAATAGAGAAGGCTGTGTGTGAGTTAGTTGACAACTGTCGAAAGAGAAAAGTTCAGATGACAGGTAACAAGTTGGATGAAGAATTTGATAAGATGTGGAGTGAAACATTAAAGAAACTGACTTTCTCTGGACTAAAGCCCAAAGATGTTTTCAACAGTGTGTTGCTCTGTCTGAGAAGTAATCTGTCAACAAAGGGTGGCCATGCACATGAACTGTTGAATGAAAAGAGTCTGAAAGAGTGTGGGTTGGAACCTTTCAAATGCAAGGTTGAAGGATTAGGTGAAAAGTTTAAAAGATGGATGAACTTAAAATATCTTGTAAAGGAGAGACAGCAAATGGCCGACAGCATCATAGATGCCTGCACCCAGTTTGTATTTGACAAACTGGGAAGAAATAACAATTATCATGACACTTATACTCAGGAGATTCTTCACATGATCGATGAAACTCTGCAAAGAAACACAGATTTGAAAATCGACCCTGAATTTGAGGTTCCTCTAAAACAGCACATCTGTGGATTTGCAGCCAGACACTTTCAGGAAATGCATGAAGAGTTTCTACGTGTAAACGATCCCCGTAGATGTCTGGATCAGAACAAGGAAAAGTTTCGAGATGATTTCAATGATTTGTTCCATGAACGAGACCAGTGTCAGAAGAAGGCTGAAGAATTCACAGAACAATGTCTGAAGCCTGCTGTTGAGGACTTTGTCAACCGTTCACTTGGTCCTGATATCATTGATGAAATGCAGAAAAACGAGCGCTTCAGCACACGAATGTCCTTCCAGTATTATCTTTTACTGGATCTGCTCTCAGAAAAGGAGTTTGAACATTTCCGTAGATATTGTACTTCCTATGAGAGTTATGTCAAAGAGAAAATCCTTCAACAAATGATGAAACGTTTTTCAGACAGCTGTGCAACTTTTGAGTTTGAGGACAAACATCTTAAGTCAAGGATCAGCAGCATAAATGATGCCATCAAACACACCGAAACGAAGAAATGTGGTGACTTGAAGACATTTGTTGAAGAAATGTGCAAAGAACTTGGTGATAAACTGGTAATTTCCCAGGATGCTCTTGGAGCTTTCATGATCCTGAACAATGCTGAGCAGGAACAGTTTGTTCACTGGCTCACACTGTCTGTGAACGACATGGCAGAAAGTCTCAGAGAGAAGTTTAAAAAAACAGCCTTTGAAACAAAACTCAGACGTCTCCATGTGAATCCTCAGAATGAGCTTTTCACCAAACTGGTTGGTTGTGGCAAACTGTGTCCATTCTGCAAAGTTCCCTGTGATGCAGGAGGAAGAGCCCACACTGAACACTTTGCTTCACTGCATCGACCAGAGGGGCTGGGTACATGGAGGTTCACTGCAACAGAGAAACTTTCCACTGACATTTGCACATCCTCTGTGATCAGTGACAGCAGATTTTGCTGCAGTGAAACAAATGACAAATATCATCCTTACAAGAATTACAGAGCCATTTTTCCAGACTGGAACATTCCTCCTGATTCCAGTCTTGAAGCATCAGACTACTGGAAATATGTGATGGCGAAATACAACAAAGTCTTTGCCAAAGCATATGAAGCAGAACCTGCTGATATACCTGAATCTTGGAGAAACATCACAGAAGAACAGGCAAAAGCGAGCCTTCATGT
Source organism: Telmatherina bonti (assembly GCF_933228915.1). Classification (NCBI taxonomy): domain Eukaryota; kingdom Metazoa; phylum Chordata; class Actinopteri; order Atheriniformes; family Telmatherinidae; genus Telmatherina; species Telmatherina bonti. Next base: position 27,811,244 of record NC_136616.1, read on the forward strand.
GTCATTTGGGAAAAAATAATTTTTTTCTTCATGAACTACTTTCAGTCTCTAGTGGAATACAGAGAGGGTCCCCACTGAGGGCTTTTTGATTTTCATGTTTTGACTTGAGTTTTTTTTTTTTTTTTTTTACAAGTCATACAACCTCCCTCCCTCCCGCAACAAAAAAATGGTGCTAATTTCTGAAGTCCCGTGTCTGTGCTGTTCTCACTCTCAGATGTAAGTTGCATAGAGAAAATCATCTGCTAAATAACTGTGGAATAAAATAGTACAGAATGTGCACAACCAGTCAAAGGTCTGAACACACTTTTGCATTAGATTTAATCTGTGTAAACTCCAAATTGTGTTAAAATGTAGAGCGGGAAAAATCCCAACAAGGTCACAACAAATGCTTACATTTACCAATAATGAATTAACATGCATTTTATTAAAGGTGTTCAAATGATATTGTGTAGATTTTACATGGCATGATTTTACTATAATTGTTTTTTATGCAGAAATATTTTCCCATTTTGAAGAAATGGCATGTTTTCAGTGTTTCCCCGATCAGAATAACGGCACACAGTGTATATTTGTTTCTAAATTTCATTGCTTTATTTGTTTTATATAGCTGTGCTTCACTCTTTTATAATCACTGTTCTGCCCTGAGTTTATTCTTAAAATGTGACCACGTGTTCTGCTGAAGGTTGTTATGTTGGGACTATTTAGTAAAAAGGAAAAAGCTAATTGTGAGACTTTTATTTTGTAATGTGAGGGAAAGGAAGATGAAGTTAGAGTTGTGGAGTTTTATTTTGACATCTGTTAGAAACCAGGAAGTAGGAAGTAAGAAAAGCTCTGAATATGAAAGATCATGGCTGCATGTGTTTTACTTCAAGGACTCCAAAGCCATCCTTTGTGTTAATCCTTCAGAATGCAATGGCTGTAAGTACCAGCAGTTGTGTACATCCCTCACAGTTGATAACAATGTTTTGTTCAGGCTGTATTAAATTTCTTCTGTAATAATAAGTTTGTGTAACTTCAGATAACTGTAATGCATACTTTTCTGCTACAAAGATATTGTTTATCTTATCCTATCAACATGAGCATTTATATGTACCTGTTACTTACCTGTTTCAGTAAGATAAGACTTTAGTAAGAGTATTTTTTGTATCTCTTTTAGTTTCACTCCAATTCAATGCTGTCACCGTGATGCACTTTGTGTGTGCATAAGGAGAATAAAGGAGCAAGTTCGCTCGCTATCCTGGCTCATGAAAAGGAGTTTGGCTGGCTGTTTATCTATGTTCACACTTTGGAAGTTCACACATAGTGCTAAACAGTACAATCACAGTCATTGAAATTTAATTTTTTTTTTCGAAGATTTTTTTTAAAGTTAGTGTCAGGCTAAATATATAGATCAGACCATGTCTAAGCTTTGGTTTCTGAATTCATCACTAACCATATATGGAAAAGATCACAAAAACAAACGCAGAAGCAAGACATAGTTATTGAACTATAAGTGAAAAGATCATTTCTTGTCACTAATGGTCTACAAAGGATTGCATTTTCCTTCTTTGAAGGTGGTGGAGTTTTTCTCTTATTTTAACTTTTAAATGACATTTATTTCACTCTTTTAAAGTAGGAAAAGAAATATCCATTCTGAGTTTCATGTATTTTTATTCTAGATCTGTCTGCTTGTTATTAACATCAATTAATAAATCTAATTTTTTTTATCCCCAAATTAATGTGGTCCAATGAGTTGTCTGTTATTTCTTAATCTACTTTGTTGAAAGAAAGATACCATGGTCTTAAAAATATATATTAGTCTGTTTAAGAGGGGTCAAATCATGGGCATGTATCAAACATGGAAAACATCTAATGAGATGCAGAAACTCCTAAATTTGAATTAAGAACTGCCCAGCACATTATTAAAAACTTGAAGCATGCTGGATAATTTTAGGCTTCCAGGAAGAAATATGGTCAGAAAACTCCTAAATGATGGTAATCAGTGATCAGTTACAAATTTGCTGAAATCAAATTGAAGAAAAACACCACAAGAACTCAGGACTATGTTTTTCTAGTAAAAGGAAAAACATTTCCTCATGAACAATGTAAAGGGAACTCAAAGGACTGGGACTTAAGAGTGAAGCTGGAGACAAAGTGTTCAATTTACTAGGAAGCATAAAGACTGGACTCATGGAAGAATGGAAGAAGGCCATGTGGTCTGATGATTCCTGGTTTACCCTGTTCTAAACTGATTGGAGCATCAGAATAAAAAACTTTAGACACCGGGACTGATGCGAATAAACCAAATGAAATTGCAAATAATTCTTAGGTGAATTATTAATGTTTCAGTCCATGTACACTAACTGCACTGCGAAATTGTGAATAAATTCTAAAAATTCTAAAAAAGTGGACTCCACACCAAGCCACAACAACAGTGTGCTGATGCTGCAAAAGAAAAGACAAAAAGAGGCACTGGGTGCAGCCTAATATAGAAAAGAAAGGAGAACTTGGGGAATTTAATTGTTTAATTCAGGAGATGAAGCTAGACAATGGCCACTTCAGGATAGATTTAGGAAAAATGTTCAAGAATCTGCTTTTGGAGCTAGCTGCTTGCTATAAGAAGAAGGGAAGAAATAATGAAGAAGATGCTCTGCCATGCTGATACAAAGTTTGAATGAAATAGCAACGATAAAGTGACACCTGCGTAGACTGTAACCAGTGACCTATAAGTAAACATGCTTTCTCTGATTGGTCGAATCAGATACGAATATTAAAACAATTGACCTCAGTTTGAAAAAATTTAAATTTGATAAATAACTTGATGAAATTTTCTTACTGATGTGAACGTTCCCATTGACTTTACACTGATCCAATGATAAAAGTGTGCGCAAAGTATTCAGATGAAATATTCGAAGTGGGTGTGGAAAGGACTTAAGACTTGCAATTCAAGTTGTGCAGTCATCAAGTCTAGAGCATTAGCATTTGTAATTTTATGTTTGGACCTGTGAGGGACTCATTCAAATCTATCAAATCTGTCATGTCTAGTTTGACTACAGGTTTAAGACAGGTACATACATTAACCATGATTTTAACAGAGAGGTATTTTGAACTGTTCAGATTCCAGGACATAATGCTGGAGCTCCACTGTCCTCTCTGTCCAGTTGTAATATGGTAAATGGACTTGTACTTAAAGTATATGGCGCTTTTCCAGTCATGCCGACAATTCAAAGCGCTTTACACTCCTTGTCACAATCACCCATTCACAGACTCGCACAGTAGACACTCATACCCCGATAGGCACATCCGGAGAGGGAACAGAGGGAAACCAATCTGTACAAGATCAAGGGGCTTCAATTGGATTGGGTCGTTTCTGGGCAAACTTGAGCACCAGTTACCAGCCCTAATTTATATATCACATAAAAAAAAAAAAAAAAAAAGAATGGCTTATATAACATTAATTGAGATAGAAGTTTTCAGTTGAAAGACATATTTTTTCATCTTTTTCTTTTTTATTCCCTTATATCTCAGCCAGACTTTATAATATGAAGAAAAATTCACAAAAGGGCTGGAAATAATATTTGTGGATATTTGACTTTTTTTTGCAGAACAGTTACATTTATGGTCTCTTTTTTTGTAAAGCAAGTGCCTTTAAGACAAGTTTTATTTTGAAGAGTACACACAAAATTCTTTTGTACTTAATAAATCAGTAGAACTATTAAAAGATGAGTCAAACTGATTCTAAATTTGAATAAATATAATTCACAAGTGTTTAAGAGTCCAAATAAAGTAGTCGTGGCAAATTCTTACTTTATTTTTTTCAAACATTGTAGAATGAGGTAATTTATGATATTAAATCATATAATTTGTAATTATTCTGTTCTACATCTTCTCCTACAGTCATTTGACGCTTTTATCCAAAGCGACTGACATGTGAGAAGTGATCAATTAACCTAACATGCGTATCTTGTGGGTGAAAGGAAGCCCGAGTACCCAGTGAGAACCCACATAGACAGCAGGAGAACATGCAAACCCCACACGGAAATGAAGTGATAAGAAAAGCGCAAAATCAAATTAATTTTTTATTTTTTTTTAATATATAGCACCACTTCACAACAATGTTGTTGTCAAATCATCTGCAAATCTGTCTTGTATCCTATAATCTATTTCTAGTTTTATTTTTTTTCTGATTCCATGTAAGCACACGATTCCTTTACAGTAATTAAATCAGCTAAATGAGCAGTAATTGTCAGGTAAATTTTGTAATATAAACATATTGCTACAATAAATCCTTCTGTTAGTGAATAAAGAGACCAATCCGCAGTCTGGTTATGAATGTCTTTAATGTTTCCCAGATCAGAATCACAGCATACAGTGTATAATAACCTCTAAAGTAACAGAAATATCATCACCTCATTTATTTATATGATTTTTACTTTTCTTTTTTTAATAATCATATTTTTCAATCCCATTATTGAACAGTTTTCTTCCTCTGAAGTCTTGGGTTTCTGAATTCAACATAGAATCTAAAAATAAGACAACAGGTGCAGATTTACAGTTGAGACCAAGCTGAAGCTTTTGGTGGTCAGATGGGTCCATGTCATTGTGTATGCTATTGTGGAGTGTAAATGATGGGTTTTCAGTAACAACTGCACTGATTAATGATCTCTAAAGTCGGTCAGACTTCACACCTTGGTTTGGCTGAATGCAGAGGATGAGATTGTTGAAATATTAAAACTTAACTCTGGTGGTTTGCAAAGATTTGTTTAAATACATCAATACTGATGCAGTTCAATACTTTACAGTAGGCTACTTAATGGGTCTGTTCCAATTAATCCATTTCCTGCTACATCACACCACTGCAAGACACATAACCTCCACGACAGCCCAACACAGTGACTGGAATCAGAGAGTTTGACCATCTCTGTGATCTTGTTACTTCATGAGAAATGAGGCATCCTATGGTATCAGAGCCCTCACGTCTGCCCCTCATGTCATCTTGCGGCTACATGGAAACGCTGCTACTTGTTAAGTTAGCTAACATCTGCCCCTGTGTTATGTCTCAGTTCAGCCTCTTGATGAGTTGAAATGGAAAGTTAGTTTATATAAGCTGAGCTACCAAGATGCTCATATAAAAACTCTGAAGTGCGTTTTTTTTTTAAAGGTTTAGAAAAGTTGCTAAAAGGGAAAATGATGCAAAGTAGTTCATTTGCAGAGTAATGAACTCACAGTTAAACCATATTTAAAAACTTTCCAAATGTAGTGATATTTTGAAGCCGGAAAAGCTAACTGCAGTATCTTTGGCCCTCAGATTTGTGGGTTTCAGTGAATTTCTGCTACGGTGATTCTCCTGATCAGCTGTCTTTATGCTACAGGATGCTCACATGATGACGGGCAACATGTAACTGGCGTGAAAGCTTTAAACAACAACAACAAAACCACCCCAAAACAAATCTTTTTAAAGATGGAAACTATTATGATGTCACGACTGATTCATTTAAAACTATAAGAGGCCATTTCTTTGCAAACTGCACCTGTTGTCCTTTGTTTTCACAAAATAATTGCATCTTTCATTCACTCCCCCCCAAAAAACAACCAAAAACCAAATCCAAAAAAACAAACCAAGAAACTTAATATTTACAAATATTTTGTCTGTTTCTTACACTTGAAAATATACAGTTTTGATCATCATCCAGAAGTTGTGTCTCTGTTCCTCCATTAGTTCCGTTTTCTTCCTCACAAGTTCAGCTTTCTCAATGCTGACTGCATGAAATCTGACACAATAGCGCCCTCCAGTGTTAGCTTGTAAAAGAGACCACGAGAGCGAACAGATCGATGAACACCTCCTTTCTGTTTTCACCTCCAGAGATCGTAGCTGTGTTGTGGTTAGGTTTGACTTTACAACCTCTTACTGCCTCCTTGTCCACAGGAGTGAATACAAAAGGGTTCATATGGACATTCTGGTTCCCTGTAGACAGATTAGCAGGGTATTCCTCTGCCATATGTTGTGGGTAGAAAGTCAGACATGTCTTTAAATGTACTTCTTTTCTTGTAACCAGTATGTTCTCTCTTCTCATTCTACATTTAAGGCTGCGAGTCTTTTTCCAATCTTGCCTCAAAGTTTGCTCCGTGGGATGACCCTTTCTTGAACCGTCCATCATCCTGTTCCAAAGCATTTATCCAACCCCAGCTTACCCACATCATGTGTTTTGAGATTTACATTGTGCACATTTCTCTTTTAGTGGGCTTGCAAAATCTCTGAAAGGGGGCAGCCAGGTATAAAATTCCCTTTCCAGCCCCCCTCCTCCCTATAACACCCCTTTAGGCAGTAATAAAATAGAAAACAAACAATCAAACAGGCTAAAGCTAAAGCACAAGCAAAGACAGCAACTGTGACTAACCTCACCCACACTGATGTTAGCTACCATGTGTTCCTGTGGGCTCAAACAACAGTTCGGTTAACTTACTGTATCTATGGTCCATGTTTGACATCTTTATCATAGGAGCAGTGAGGGGGCATTGCACAGCAGTAGAACTGTAACTTCCTGCTCAGATGAAAGGAGCACAATCAGAAAATGAAACAAAAACCTACATTGCTTTAATATTGTTGAGATTACAACCTATTTTCATCTTGCAGATTGAAACAGATGATGTGAAGGCCCCTCAATGTGCTTAGGAGTTTAATGACTAACCAATGAGCTCACAGAGTACATATCCAGCTTGGCAAGTGACAGTAATGATTAGCTGGGCTGAACTAGGGTAAGGAGGTGTCAGGTGATTTGAACTTTTATCATTAAAAAAAAGTTACACATAGAGGGTCGATGTGATATGCAATCTCCTGTAGTGAAAAACAGAGGGAGGGTTGGGTGAGGATGGATGAAATAATGATGTGCGTTTGGCTGAGCAGCAGTCTGCTTCATTATCTCACTGTTGGTAATTAGAGCCCATGTTTTTGTTTTCAAAGTAAAATGAGTATGATATCATAAGCATACGTGAACATACACATTCCTACAGGGACACATCAAGCGAAATAAGGAATGGAGAGTTGAGCAGACGGGAGGGATGGTACATGTAAAGGAGCCGAGGATGCGTTTTTCTGCTTCGTCTCACTTAAAAAAAAAAAAAAATTGTGTACAAGCAAGCCACAACAACAAATTTCATGGGATCATCATCATTTAGATAGACAGCAGAAGTAGCAACTGATGGGTGATGGGCTTACTGGATGGAGTTATACATGCAAATGTCATAAAGGTGAGACTGGAAAGGAAGAGTGAGTGCCAGAGTTGTTGCTGCAACATCTTCTGTCATTTGTGGCAATGATCATAGAAAGGTACTGGTGAGTTGCAGGTTTCTGTGAAGCTTTTAATGTGTGAGAGGAAATCCTAAAGTATTTAAAGTGGCCCAGGTATGATTTGATTAGATTTGGGAAACGTGCATTGACAGATTCAGTGTCCTTTCCTTTATCTTCATCTTCCAAAAAATAATTCATGCATAGATCCCCACTGAGAAAACCCATTGATATACTTTCTCCTTTGTACACATTTATATATAACTATATATAATATCATTTCTCTATATCTATATTTTCAGCAAAAAAAATCTTTCCACATAAAACAATTAAATGCTTGACAAAAGATGAAAAAAACCAAAAAAAAAAAAAACACAATCGGAGGCCAGTTTGGCACTTTGTCATGACAACACTCTGTTAGCTGACAGTAAAAAGGAATACTTCAGGATTTTCTTTCATTTTTTTTCTCCCTTGATGAGAAAGCAAACACAGTAGTACATACTTGGCACCAAGAATGCTGGTAGAATGAAATATCAGGTATCAGTGTTTTCATTGTTATATGCCTCCTGTATGTATGCTTTGCCCTCTCCAGCTCAGTACATTGTGACTCCTTAGAATAAAGGAGTGTTGTGAATATGACAAGAATTACAAGTCAAACGAGAGGAACAAAGCTGCAATAAGACACAGATGTAGAAAAGAGAAAGAAATGTGCACAAACCACACCGAGAGACACAAAAAGAGATGAAACCAAAGAAAACTAGATAGAATAACAAGGGCCAAAAAGACTTTGTCCCTTCTGCAATTTGTGGGGGGACTTTAGTCTGGAAACTGCAGACCCTTGTTATAAGCAGTATCTTTGAAAGTCACCCCCAAATGGATAATCTTCTCCTGTGCAGTTCCCTCATTTCTCCACATGCCACCAGTAGAGGGAGCTGCTAAGCTGTACAGCACATGATGGAGAAAGTGGAGTTGTTTTTTTTTTTGTTTTTGAGAAATAAGAGAACAGATAAAAGCCCCACCATCCAGAGGCTTTCCTTCTATAGGAGCAGAGCCAGTATTCCTGGTCCCTTGGTGGCACTGTGTTAGTCCAGTCCCTACTATACCCTGGTGGTGGAGTGGGGATGGGGCAGGGTGTTGTTGTGGCCAGTGGACGGGAAAGTGTTAAAGGCATGTAGTGGCTGCATGCTAGTGATGGTACTGGGAATCATGGTGATGGTATTGGGCGTCATCAGCGGCACATCGTCAGGGGCACGGCGCAGCGCCAGCGTGTAGTCAGGTGGGCAGGCGGGTCGTAGAATGTCGTGTGGCCGGAGGGGCTCCATGTCGTGGTGAGCATCGTGTTCCGAGTGCTTCATCTGCAGAGACATGATCTCCTCCTCCTGGCTGTGAGCCAGGTCGTTGGCAGGGCCACCCCGCTGAGGAGATAGCCGGTGCCTTCGCATCTCGTGCCGCTTGTCACGCTTGTAGTAAAGGGCAGCAAATGCCAAGATGTTGAGGAAGAGTAGTGAGGCCCCCACAGCCACTGTCACACTTAGCTCAGTGGAGTAGTCACGGGTGTCTCCTGGAAAGAGGTTCTGGTGTGGTCGCTCTGAGCCCTCAGGCTCAGGTTCTGAGGGGAAGGTTGGGTAGGGGTGTCGAGTGGTGCGAGGGCCTGGAGTTCTGGGCCAGGGTCTGATTGTGCCTGGGCCAGGTCCTGGTGGTGAGCGAGTTGTGGTGGGGAAGACTTCATGAAGACTATGAAGATGAGGGACTAATTCTAGCCAGAAAGCCACCTTGTTTGCCCTGTAGTTGTCTCTAACGCGAGGTTTTAGGCCAATGTGGAGGTATTGCTTGTCCTTTGAATTGAACTTGGTCCAGATGACCTCTTCGAAACGATTGGGCTTGGTGTGAATGAACTTTGTGTCCTGAGGGACCGGCAAGTTTGGGTCACTAGCGGAGCAAAGAAAGATAATCGTAGTTATAAATTTTAAATCAGTGCTTTGATGGTTCAAACACTCAGAACACCAATCCATTGAGTTTGTTTTAACTTTGATCTTAAAAGGAAACTAAAAGCTTTGCTCAAATAAATATTTATCTCATCTTCTCTTATTAAAAAAGTAGCGAATCTTTAAAAAGTCATTCTAACTGTACCACTAAAGACTAACAGGATAATCATCCTGCTGCAGCTCATAGCAAAAAAGCAATCTAAAACATATCAACTTGAAATTAAGCCTACCCAGTCTTGGCAAAGTTGGTCCAGTAAGTCATGACTACGGCGCTCAACATCACATCATTCTTCGAGAAGTTGCATGGGAACAGGTCTGTGGCACCGATCATGGGCACGCCAAACACATAAGGTATCTCATCTCCATGGGCAGCGTCGGCCCACTCTGGCCGCGTTTCTGTCTGGCAGTGGTGGTAGAATGTATAAAAATAAACAGGGGATTGAAATTCAGCGTGGAGTTTGGCGGTGGCAACGGCTGGTGCCACCCACTGGTGGTCCGTAAACAGAGCTAACAGAGTCTTCCTTCGCATGTCGCCGTTGTCTCTGTCAGCCCAGTCTGTGTACATAAACTTAATGGTCTCCCGCAGGATGTCTTTGCCTGGAGGATAAAAAGCAGAAGGTGGAAAAGACAGAAAGAGAAATAGAGATAAAGCAAAAAGACAAAGAGGAAAAAATAGTGACAAGTTAAGGGAAAGGTAAAATATGTCACAGAGACTTGAAAAGGATGTAAGTATAAGTAGTCATGTTAAACTTTAGGATGAGGGGAAAAGAAAAAAAAGGAAGTTTTACTAAAAGAAGAGACTGAGCGACAAGAGAATTTCTCTCACAGTTATCAGCACGACAAACACTTGAGAGTGAGCGTGACTGCATTATTCAGACTTGTCTGTATTTTGACTGTGGCCTGCTGTGAGAGGTTTGCAGGCTGTTAGGAACAACAGCACTGTGATTGGGAGCTGGCTGCCTGGGGGGCTGATGAACGACAGCATTAGTGCCCACGGATCCCCAAAGGCCAGAGTACAGACCCACCACAGTGAAAGATAATCTCCATGATAGGAAATCTCTTTAGTATGCTTGTCTTGACTGTTACACTTCACTGAACTCGCATTTGATTTTTTCTCATTTTATAGCCCACATAATGTTTTAAAGAGTTGCATTTCCACAGGGAGCTGTGGCTTGAAGTTGTTGATGCAGATTTTCTTCTGCTGAAAGCATGATAATATAAGCGGTGCTGAGAACAAAAGAACTATGCCTATACAATTTCAACTTTCGTGTCAGTCTTTTATCTCTAACTGAGGCAAAACAGTGATTATGCTCCAGAATTGCATCATCTGATCAAGGTCGAAGGAGAGGCTTTGAAGAGGGATAGATGTATGGAGCTGGTGTCCCTCACCCTCAGGATATCCGTAGAGGTTGTCAACAAAGTTAGAAATGGTGTAGTCGAATGCTGCAGCAGAGATGCCGTCATTGTCCTCACTGTCGTCCACAAACTTCAGCCCCTCTCCTTGATTCACTCCAATCAGGATGTCATAGTTGAGGAACTCCCCCTGGTGGTGGAAGAAGGGAACAACGAGTTGAGTGCTGAAATTAAGATTAATGCAACACAAATAACTTATCTCAAGTCACTGCAAATGCTGCTAAAATGAATTTGTTTTGAGTATTTAGTTTTAAGTTGAAACCCATTTTGTTCATGTTATCACTTTAATTATGATATTTATATAAATAAAAACAAGTCTTAGTATCAAATAAATAGCTCTCATCAGGCAATCGCTCCAAGATGATGTCAGAGAGATGATATGAAATTTAATTTCACATTTTTTGCTGCCAGCTGTAAAGTTTTTGTTTGCTCCATTAGGATATAATGAAGTTAAGGTCAGCATAAACTGAAACCACTTCTTTTTTAAATCTACAGTGTAAAGTTTCAGATTATATACAGTATTAACACGAGACAAAGATCTTGTGATAGTCACTTTAAAATTTTTTCATACAGTTCTTTGAGAAAATTTTAGCAAAAGACACACTTTGTATCAAGATATATTTCTTGATTTACGCCTGCCCCATTCTCTTAAGTGAGCAACTCCTGCAAATGGATCCGAGTGTATTGAGACTCTTCCGCATTAAGCCCCGCCTCCCACCACTGCACTCCATCGGGAGCGCGCACCGCAACTGCTTTTGCCATCATTGTAACATCTCATAAACAGAAGGATTTGGCTGATATGAACTCAATAAAAAAAAACAAAATACAATGTCAACACATAGCATACAGCCCTACTTGTTGGAACCTGAATCAGACCCTGAAAACGAGGTGGAAAACAGCAACCCACAGCAACGAATGCAGCAGGATGTCTCTCTTTGGTAAACTCACCAGCCATCGTTGGAAATAACTTTATCCGACGTTTTCCACCCGCCTGATGTATTTGTACATGTCCTTGTTAACCAGTAGAAGGTAATCAATCACCGAACCTTATCCCCCGGGACGTCACAAGGATTTCCAAGTAGAAAAAACTCTCTAAAACTACTTGTTTTTCGTCGCCATGGAAACCGAACGGAGAGCGTGCTGGAACTCAAACTCAAACTCAAACATGCGTTTAGGTGATAAAAAACAGTGCCGTTCACATGTCTGATGAGGATTCAACACTGTAACACTGTAGAAAGCTCAGAAAACTTAAAATACCATAATAGGATCCCTTTAATGACTTATTATAGTCCTGTGAAGCGATTGACAAACAAAAAGGCCACTGAGGGACATTAGAGTTTAGATTTAAAATAAAATAAAATAAAAACTGGAAAAAATTAAATGTTACTATAACGTGGCGTATTTCTATATATGATTATAAATATGATTCTGATGTAATTGAAACAGAAAATCTCACCTTTATCAGACTGCTAGCCACCCCAGCAGTCAGTGTTGAAAGGCTTGAAAGGACACTTTTTTTTTTTATTCTTTTCCAAGTGATCATAAGACAAAGACAGACTGTGAATCATAGGTCTAAAATCAACTACCAGGGCTGTGGTTATTTTTCAGTGTTAAAACTTTGTAGCATGTGAGTTCACACCAGCTGGTAAATGTCACTGCTACACCTCTAACTCTGTGGAAAGGTCACAGTCACACCTTCTTTGAGTTGTCTTAGAGAGTCTCTGTCTGAAGTATCATTGCAGCAACTCACACTAAGAAAACCCAACGGCGACCATGCCCCACGGATACGGATGGTGGACCCTTACCTGCTGCATGAGAATCTCAGGATCGTCGGGCACCACATCTCCATCCACCACAGGGCCAAAGGCAATGTGGTAGCGTGCTGGCTGGATGTCCTGGTCCACCAGTTCCCTGAAGGTCTTGCGCCTCAGGCAGTCTACCAGGTCCGCTGTCTCTGTGTAGGTGCAACCCACTTTACTGGCCAGGATCTTGGTGTACTTAAGGGGCTGGTAGTTGACGGACCAGCTGGAGATTGCAGTGCCACTCTGAGCTATGGCCCTGTGGAACAAACCTGAAAGGACAGGAGAATATTAATGTGAAGCCTTAAAAATTCGGATAAAATGTAAGGTTATTTCCTCATCAGAGAATTGCAGAAGCTCAGTGAAGAAGTTCAGCGTTGGGAGAGGCAAAGAAACTTCCTGTCTCACACATCACTTTCTTTTCTGAGAGAAAACTTTACAATGGCAAATGATGGCAATTTCATACTTTTTTAAAACTTTGTTACAGGAGAAAATGTGGCAGATACGAGATGGACTACAGACTGTAAGCATCATTGGCAGAACATGCTATGGAACTGTAGATGAAAAATATACAGGTGCGACAGGGAATAAGCGCTTCTGAGATGTCAAAAGATCTATTTTCCTCTTCTCTACTCCAGCTTTATGCCTCCCTTACGTTCTTCTACTGTATCTTTAGTATCTTTAGTTCTGCCTGTCTTGTGCAGTTTAAACCACTCGAGTGGCTCGTTAAGGGTCTGCCTGACTCACTCGTTTCCTCTTGCACCCCCCCACTCCTCCTGGGCTCAAGATTGGTCAGTTAATTATTAAGCAGAGCCGCAGAGCCTTCTTTCCCTGTGAGATCAATTATAGTAAGAAATAGTTGGAAACAGCTACACCTACATATATATCTGCACTGTGAGAGAGATGGAGAAAAAGACACAGGAAGAGAGGTGGAAGATTGATCACATTTTGTCAATCTTCAAGTTCAGTTTCTTTTTGTTACCCCCTAATTGCCTTTTGCTTTTTCTTGTTTGGTACATTCTTAAATTTGTATACTACATTTTTTACACAAGAGCACTTTCTTTCCCTTCTATACTGTATGTTCATCTTTTAACATAATCGCCTCAGCATCCCTCTGAACATCCTTCCACCCATCTGTGTCTTTCCACCTGTCTTAACACACGGATGGATACAGTTTTCTGTCTTTAATCAGATCAGTATCACTAACGTCTCCTCCTTCCATCCCATCTGACACTTTCAGCTTGTTATCCATCCCGTACATTCGCGTTGTCTGACTTGATTTGTGATGCAATGTTGCTGACATGATTGGTGTTCCTTCAGCGTGAGGATGACATTCTCCTTACCTGGCATCCCTGGCGAGGGGAGAGGGAGAGCATGACAGACAGGCGACGTCTAGTGGGTTGATGTTACACCGTTAGATGCTGATGATGAGGAACATGACAATGGGGTGACGACAAAGAGGACGCATTAGAATGGACAGGTGGTGGAGGGACGGGGTGGGGTTGGATGAGACAGAAGGGTTAATACAGGTTCTTTCTGTTACTATCGGTTTTCTCTGCATCAAAAGGAGGACTACCATGAAAAACCGTTTAGCTGCAACGTGGCTAAACAGTTCTGGTTGATGTCTAAATGCAAAGATAAAGATAAGATTAGCGGGAAAGTGAGTACAACAGTTGAGAAAATACATGTATTCCTTACTTCTTGTGCATTAAATGGGAAGATTAATGCCACTTTTATATCTGGTCCCTGAGGGGTTGGAGCGGGGACTTAACCCAGCTTAGCATAAAGGCTAGAAGGCAGCAAGTTTAAAAAAAATACTTATCATCTCCAAAGCTTCCTAATTAACTCATATCCTATGCTGATTGGAAAATTTATCCTAAAATTAAGTGTTAATGAGGCAGCTTCAGAGATGTCGTGTGAAGTTTTGAACTTCAATAAAACAAGGCTGACTGTTTATTTATGTATCCTATCTAGTTGCTAAGCACATCCTGATTTTATGTGATTGACACCAGGAAATATTGCTTTTCCATCAAATAATTTCCCATTATAAATGTTTTTTCTGTGTGACAGTATTCTCTGGAGCAATGTGAGGTTACTCTTCATTTCATCGATGGTAAAAACATTGGTGAAGCCTGTTATGGCATAAAGCAGTTCTCCTTTCCATTTTTTCCTGTTCTAAATTAATCAACAACTGTAAAGTCCCAGTATTCACTTAAAATGCATCTCATATCGCATATAGTGTGTCATTATTGTCATAAAACCATGCTTTAAAGATAGTTTGGACTGTAAAAAAAATACAAGGAGAACACAATAATTGTGCTAATTATGCTAATGACTGCTAATGAGATGTATATATACTATATAATGAAAATATTTTACAAATTAATTTGGATTCCAATTCTGTGAAAGCTATAGCAAAATAAAATGCAGTAGAAAACTTTGGACCCAAAGAAAACCCATTATAAGTACAGGCAAATCATTAATGAAGAAGATCCAGAAGAAATGTTTCTTTCTCTGGGCCTGAGCTCATTTAAGATCAGCGAAAACTGTCCTGTGGTCTGATCATCCAAATCTGAAATTCCTTTTGTAAATCATGGATGCTCCCTCCATCCTGCAGAGGGGAGACACCATATGACTTAATATCAGCACACAGTTCAAAAGCCTGCTTCTGCGATTGAACGTGAATGCATTAATGCCCATTGCATGCTCCCCTGTGAAGGTCTTATTAATGATAAATGACTCATGCTGGCTTTGGAGGAACATATATTGCCATCTAGAATATGGATAACAAAAGCTTAGAAATGTAGTAAAAGAGTCAGAGTGTTAAAGTTGGCTGCTTCCAGTCCAGACCTGTCACTTTTTTATGTCTCTCTTCACTGTGTCCCAACTTGTTGGGAACAAGGTACCACATGGCTGTGTAAATTATGTAAAAGTGTGCCGAAGTTTTGGGTCAGCCCTACTTCTTTATATATTGCCAGAAGTATAAAGTATAAAAAGGTCCAGTGATTTCATGAAAATGGAAAAACAAGGTTCTTACAATTCCAACCAACTTTATCTTTTAACGCAGCCTGAACCCATTTTGACGAGCTTTCATTAAGTAAATTTCAGAAATACTTTTCCAGCCTTTTTGGAGGCCATCCCAAGCTCTTCTTTGGATGTTGACCCCCACCCTATTCTTAATCAAGATGATCCCACAGTTCTTCAATAAGGATTCATCAATTTCTCATACCTGTGACCATTCATTTTTAGGATGGCATTTGGGATCCCTCAGCCTTTTCTCTTCCCATTTCTGTATGTTTGGAAAGTCCTCTTGGCAGCCACACTTCCACAAAGACCATTTCTGATGAAGCTTCAGTGAAGACTGAATCAGCTGAGGGTCCATATGTATCTTTTAGGCCTTTTTTGGATTTTATTTTATTTCCCAAGGACATTAATTTCACATGGTGTTCATCTGCTGCTGATAGTTTAAACCTAAATCATTTTATAATGTCCTCCACTTGTCCAGTTTCCAGATTTTATTTTAAGAAACCCACCAGACACCAAGAAGAGATATGCCAAGAGCTAGCAGCTTTCTGGGAACCACCTTGGTCTGAGTAAAAAAAAATCTATCTATATATATCTATCTATATAGATATATATCTATATTTATCTATCTATCTATATAAATATCTATGTATCTATCTATATAAATATCTATCTATATCTATATCTATATCTATCTATATATATATATATATACACACATATGATGTCTCTCAAACTGGTTTAACTTTGGTATTTTTTTAAATAAATAGGTGCTAATCTGTGTCAGAGTAGTAAAATGCCGAATGATGTTACGTGTAGACAAAACACTTGAATTTGATGCTTGTTTTATGCCTGAATGAACCGTTGGTCAGTGAAGTATGACTTAGCAAACAAAACAACACATTTCTCTAAAAATAAAAGCTATGAGGACTGAAAAGTAGTCAACCTTATAAAAACCTGAAAAAAGAAAACAAAATGCTTGAAGAACGATTGCTTAAGACCACTTGGAAACTGAGAAGAAAGTCTGGCTCCTTGGAATCAGGATATAAAGAAATAACAGGTGAAGAAAGACTTTCACTGCATATTGTTAAACAAATGGGGTCATGATGGGTCTCCAAAGGTTAAGTGTCACATGCGAACAAGACAGCAAAGTTTATGGGATGTGAACGTGAAGAGTTAACAGACATCAGTGGTAATTGGAGGTTGTGTGAAATGAATGATACAGAAGCAGCACACAGATGCTCACTCATGCTCTCACAACATTTATTTTCAGGACACATCTATGCAGATTGAATGAGTCCAAATCAGATGTCTGCTTAGTGTTTCACACACACACACACACACACACACACACACAGCAGTAACCGAAGCAGACGTGTGGTAGTGCGAACACACTCTCTGATCTCTTTTTCATTTCACCCTCAACTTCTGTCCTTTGCAGTTTGTGTGTGAGACAGAAAATATGGTGAGAAGAGAGACATTCAGGGAGAGTCCTCGAGCAGCGTAGAGAACAGAGAAGTTGTGATCGTTGGAGGACAGCTTTAAGAACAACATGATCAAAGGCAGCGAGTGCATGACCATGTGGCTGCAGATCAACGGGCACACTCGTCTTAGTTCAGATCAAAGTCAATTGGTTTGTAGGCCTGTGTCCTTTGGTGGTGCCACATTAGCACTTAGCCCTCAGGGTATGTTATTGATAATGGGGAGCATGAGGTTGTACAGATGTAGGATTTTTATGAAGGTATGGCCTTCCTGCTGCAGAGAACCATGAGCATTCACTTTGGCAGGTGATATGGGGAAATGCTGCTGCTCCAGTGTCATTTATCCTCCAACGAAACCAGCAACACAACCTGGATCAAACCTGCATATGCTCATTAGCCTCACAACTGCTTAAATTCTTCAGTTCAAAGGACAAGCAGTGTTCTCCTTTGGGGATAAAAGTGTCAAACGAACATCACAGGACTGAACATTTTCTTCGCTGGATGCTGCCAGCTGCCACTACATCTGACGAAGACTTCTCTGTTATGAAGACATTTTGTTGCACATATAAAGTTAAAAAAATCAAAAATATGGGAAAAAAAGAAAATAATTCTATGAGTTGTGTTTTAAATACAATCCACAGAATTATATATATATATAAATATATACAAGTAATTTGAGCATCACATTTGCAGACATGTTTTATGTGGCTGAGTGTAAATACACCTAGCAGCTTTTTTAAGGGATTGGTGAGGAATGATCTTAGTCTAGAATGATATGCTGAGCTCTTTTGTCAATATTAATGTATCTACAGTGAAACAAGAGGAAAATAACATGTGGAAGGAGGAACTGGCATCAGGAGAAATGGTTGCACAACCCACGTTTCACTTACCCTCTGAATGGTGAGAGAGGATGAGGAGGTTCACGCAGGATGCCCCAGCTCCAGAGCCGAAGATGGTGATCCTCTCTGGGTCACCACCGAAGTGGCCGATGTTCTCGTTGAGCCAGCGCAGGGCCTGGATCTGGTCCAGGAGGCCGTAGTTCCCCTTAGCGGACTGATCTCCGGTACTGAGGAACCCTGTTTGTGGAAAAGGAAGATGGACGACAGAAGACAAAGTTTGTTTGGGAGAGGGGAGGGAGAGAGGGATATGAGCGGATGATGAAGGTTGAAAAAAAGTGAAAAATAGGAGAGAACAGAGAGACAAGATGAAGTTAGTGTCCATTTTTTTTTTCTAATTTGTACCTGCAATTTGTTTCTGGCTTAAATCGAACTGTAAAACAGCAGCGAGGTGATGAGTTTGTACACAAACTACAGCAGACTGGAGCTAATCTGGATTGTAAATAATGACTCATCATGTTTCTTTTGTTTGGACCAACTGTCCTCAATGAAAACTTTGTATCGTTACTTGATGACTATTTACATGAATAAATACAAATAGGACATTGTAGATGTTTTAAATTAAATAAATAGTTCACAGAGAGTCAGGGTGAACCAATGGAAAATGTCTTGAAATAGAATTCGTAATTTTTTTTTTTTTTTTTTTACAGTGAAACAACCCAACATATTGTTAGTTGTGAATAGGATCATGAGTTGCTCACTGTACAATGTTTTATTAAGAAGTATTCACTACTGAATAAAATTCAATTAAAAAAACAATTAAAAGTTTAAGTTTGCTACGTTTTAAGCGTGGAAATTAAAAACAAAGTGTTTTTTAGAACTTTTGTTGCCACCAAATCTTGTATTAAAAAATGCATGAAAACTCATTAATTGATAAAACATTTGTTTTCAGCTTTTAATAAGCACCACAGAGCAGAACTTTTGTTTAAAAACCAATGAATTACACTGAAACAGAAGAGATTTGGTTGCATTTAATTTTGTCGGGCACAAACATTTCTCTTGGGCCATTGTAGGCGTGAGCAGTTTATTGTTCAAAAAGTCATAATTCACATTTTTTAAATTTACTTAACTTATCTTATTATATGCAAAGTAATGATGAAGGAATCTTGATGAATCTACAATACAATTATATTATTCAAATGTGAATGTCTGAACTGATTTTAAAAGTTCGATAAACAAACTTTTCATTCTTTTCCATCTTATAGGGGAAATAAAGACAAAAACAATTGTTATCTGCTTCTTGCTGCGGGGCAAATTATTATCCTATGGCCACAAATTTCACTACATTTACATTCCTAATTCATAAGTTTCATTTTAAATATGTAGATGTTAAGTAGAAACAAAAAAGGCCTGGAGCTAAAAGTCAAGAAAAAGACATGAATTCCAATTATTGGCTGACATATGCATACTCTTCTTGCTAAATGTCTTCATCCATATTATTTACCTGGAAAGTTTAACTAAGCCATATTTAACTGTGCCATATTTAACTATATAATATATACCTGGCACCACTGCAGTGACACCTGTGATGTCATCAGCTTCATTGTTGCTAGGTTACAACTAAAGCATCCTCACATAATCATTGCAGTCTCTGGAAACTTCAACAACCTCTCCCTCTCTGCAACATTTTATCCAATAGTTTGTCATCTGCTCCACCAAAGAAAATAAGATGCTAAACTTACTTTATGTAAATACAGAAAATGCACACAGTTCCTCTGCCCTGCCTCCTTCAGAAGGATAAGACTATAACCTGGTTTTTCCTCACCTCCACCTACAAGGTCGTGAGGCTCAGCAGCAATCAGTCATCACAGATGATTAAAAATTAATGTAATAAAACAGAAGATGCTCTAAGAAGATGCTTTGAGGGCACAGACTGCAATGTCATCTCTGAACCAGAAACAGCAGACATCTATGTCATGACAGAGTGTGTAACATACTGTTATATCAATTTCTGTGTGGACAGCATTGTCCCAGCTAGAACAGCGAGATGTTCCTGGAAACCTACGATGTCAACACCAGCCTGACACAGAAAAGAGTTCTTGTGTTGTGGAAAACATCCTGCCTTATTCCAGAACTTTAAAAAAAACCCAAACGTCTGAACCCAACGTTGACAGCCCAGTTGCTCTAAAATCTCAGGCCATGAAAGTCCCTGACAGACTTGAAATGGGTCCCCTCATTAAGCAAGTGAAAACCTTTCCAGACCCATTAGAGTTTGCATACTGTAATGAGCTTGAAGATGATGACCAATCAGGCAGCACTTCAAAGATTATGTTTTGTTTATTTCATTTCAAGATTGTTTTCAATAAAAATCAATTTGCTCTATTATGTAAGAAGCTCTTCAAATTTCAAATGGCTACCTCCACAAACAGCTGGATTCATGAACACCTAACAGACCACAGCTCATGGGACTTAGAGGCAGTGTGTCTGAGATGGTGGTCTGCTACACTGGAGCACCACACGGGACTGTACTCTCACCATTTCGCTTCACACTGTACACTTCAGACTTCCAGTACAACTCTGAATCCAGTGATCTGCACAAATACTCTGATGATTGCACCTGTGGGTGATGGACAAGAAGCCGAGGACTGATAAGTGGACAGTCAGTTTGTGAGATGGTGAAGAAACAAGAACAAGAACAGGAGTAAACAAAACTGTTTACATTCTGGGATATATCCTGAGGTAGCGGAGAAATACATCAACCTTGAAATTCAGGAAGACAACACAGAAGCATCCACAACAATGGAAAGAGCAGACTCATTCAACATGTGCACCTGCATCTGTTTCCACAGCAGCATCAGAGACTGAACACACTGGTCAAAAAAATCTGTTTCTTCAACTCTGGAACAGATTTTCTACAAAAAAATACTGCACAAGCTGGAAATAATCAACAATTCTTTGCATCGTCTTTACAATACAGTTAACGAAACAACAAGAGTGTGTTCAGTGTGAGGCTTTGTCAAGTCCAAACAGTAAGGTACCGGAGACCATTCCTGCCAGCAGCCATCAGCCTCCTCAACATGGCAGTATGTTTGAACTTGTCACTATTGGTTATAGTTTTTAAAACAAAGACAATAAAACAGAACAAATAAACAAGAAAAAAGATCTATGCCAAACTATAACAAAGCACTTTTTCCTCTTAATAAAGTTTTGTTTATTCATTAAAACCTTTTATTCATTCATGTACTTCAGGGTTGGTTGAAGTGGCCTAATTTATATGAACATAACTCCTGTAACCTCACACGGCTCATCTGGAACTGTGTGCTCTTGATTTTAATAGTCTTTTCCTCAACCAATGTGCAGTTTACTCTCTTGCCACATGGTGGCATCTTTTCCACATGAGCCTGAAACGTGTTATTTCTGACTTGTGAGCTGTTTTCCATCCTGTAACTTAATGGGTTGAAAAATGCCTGTATGCTTCATGGAAGCTGTGCTCTTTGCCTGACTCCCGGATGACTCTGTGATTAGCACTCATTAGAGAAACACATGTAAAGCAGATATATAAATGTTTCTGCTGTTCCTTTAGGTCTGCTAGGAAATGCTTATAACTTGATAACATTAATTAAAGACCCACATCGTATAGGCTACATACCGTGTGTTTGGGTTCTAAGTCTAAAGCCATCAGCTGTGTTTGACCTCTACTGTAGAAGCTTAATGAACAACCTTTCCTTTCCTTAATAAAGCTCCAATTAGAGATCCCGTTCAGACGTAGACAGTTAATTCCTACATAAAGATTTAGGTCTTTGTTGGAGTAGGCGAAGATATTTAATAATAATCATCAGAGGCAAATGCCAGCTGACAACACAAAGCTTCAGCTTTCATTACACTGCTTAACAAGAAGACTGTTTTAATCAAACTGGATATCATATCAGCTCGAAACATCAACTCTGTTGTGTCCGAGTATGTTTAACCCGGTTTGTATGGAAAGAAGGGCACCATGTCTGGCATTGTGTCTGAAAACCACAGGGACCAGTGAGAACATGCGAGTTACACGCAACATGATGCAGGTTTAATTGGCAGTTAAGTCACAGATAAAAACAATGAAATTAAACAAGAAATTTCAGCAACGAAGCGCCAGGCTTAATGTAATTTACTTACATTTGCCAGCATGGTTACACCTACATCTGCACACTGAAACTGGATTACAGAGACCATAAACCAGGAGCCCAGACTGGTGTAGTTTTTGTGCCAAAAGCTAAAAAGATTTTGTTCCCTCCTGCTCTGAGAGCAGTGGTGAGCTGATTATTATCTGACTGGAGCCAGTTCAAGGAGAGGAACAGAATATGAAATGTTCCTGGTCTATTGCCTGATCAACACCTTGGACAAACATGCATATTTATACTGATTATAATCACCCTTGACCAAACAATTATGATGCTGCCCTCAGGAAGGCTTTTACAACAACAAAATTTCCCCTTTTTTAGAGATAATATTTAACAGTTCATAAAAACGTATGTGTACCATGGCACATACCCGTCAGCACTTGTACTGACTTTACTTTTACACATCAAAATTAAACAGACTGCTTGGCTATAATAATTGATCTAAGAGCAAACAAATGACAAATAAACTAAGTAATACCTTGCTGTAATCAGCATAACATATTAAGCATGGTTGCCATGGAAATAAGGATACTAATGACGCTAAATACTCCAACATACAGGAATACTTCCATGTCAGCATAGTTAGTAAAACATTTTATTGGAATCAGTGCTACTACACAGACATTAACAAAATGACACATCTCTAGTTTTATTTCGCCTCTTATGATATTAATATCCTCCCAAATATAAATGCGGAGCTGTTGGAATAGCAACAAGCCAAACCAGCAGACACCCAAGATGTTCGCGTTATTTTGTAGCAGCCAAAGATGTTGTTTTCCCCGCACCTTCATGCTGCGTCCATCTGACTGTGACTCAGTTAGTGACAGCGGACCACTTCAATAGCCCCCCAACCGCCACACACACACACACACACACACACACACACACACACACACAGTCTCCTACAGTTTGATAAAAGGCTTGAAGAAAAAAAAAAGAGGATCTGGTTAAAGTGCAGAGATGCAACATGAAAAGCACAGCTCTGCATGAGCGCAGTTTAAAATGGCTTTGGTGAGGAATGGCGGTTAGAGGGGTGAGATGGAGGGAGAAAGTGAGAGTAAAGAAGGCGGCGAAAAAGGACAGTGGGTGTTCTGTGAGCCCCGGATAGAGGCACAGTGTTTCATCTGCCTCCAAGACACCAGGGCTTGGCTCTCTCCCACACACACACACACACACACACACATATATATTTAAAGGGACACTGATCAAAGACAGACACTACAGAAAAGACTGCATCCTTTCTCCCCGCTTTCCTCTCTCTTTCCACAATCTAAATATATGGACACACAAGGAACCCCGAAATCATGCAAATGCACAAAGTGAACGCAAATTATTCATATATGTGAAAGAATAGGTGCATTTTTATTTCTTTCCACCGTATTATGAGCAAACACAAATGCTTTTGTGCGTCCAACCTCCAGTCACAATGAAGCAGCATCGAGGCTTTTCTGCACCTTCATTGAGCCATGAGATTACACTTTTAAAGCCCATGTGCTTGCAAAGCTTTGCAGTGTGTGTGCAGCTATATTTGTCATTATGATTTGTCTTTATTTCTAAGATGTATGAATCTGCGACTTTCAGCTGAATGATAAACTGTGCTCCATACACACTATGTCCTATGTGAATTCATTGTTAGAGGTTAGCTTGTGTGCCAGAACTCTGTGTGTGTGTGTGTGTATGTGTGTGTGTGTGTTTTCTTGGCAGTAGAGTAATTATTGTTTATCAGAGAAGTGTGTGCATTGTCCACAGAAATGAACAGATGCGGGTTGGCTCAGTGAAACCAAATAAAACACGCACACACGCATAAAACACCTCAGCTAAGCTCGCTTCTTTCAAACATGATGCAGGCTATAAGAAAGCGTGTCCCTGAACTGTGTTCAGATGTGCTCTCACATGTACAGCAGCACACCTCGTACTTCACACCCCCATCGCTTCAGCTCATCATGCAATCATCCTGCGGTTGTGGAAAACATTTTGGGATAACCAGAGGGTCATGCTGAATGATGAAACTAAGGAGGAGGAGGAAGAGGAGGAGGATTTAAAAGGAGGAAAGGGGAAATGAGAAACATTTCTCTTTTCTTCATCAAGCTTAAATACAGCCCCCACCCTCCCCCCTTCCACAAACACCACTTTGGCTTAGACACAGCGATTAGCCTTGGGTGATTCGCTCCGCTCTTCCTTCACTTTCTCCTTGTGCTCTTTCTCTCTCTAAAGTTGTTATTACTATTGCCTGGCTGTGATGACCAAATTATCTGTGAAATTATTCAGATTTCGTGTGCTGGTGCTGGGCAGGACCTCTCAGAGTGCGTGTGAGGGTGTTTGATCTGAGGAGACTGACACAAGTTGCTGCTTATATTATTGTCCATCCCAGCTTAATATCGACCATACATAGTAGAGACCACAGATAAAGTCATGCAAATCATTGACAGATAAAGTGATTAACATCAATTCACTGATTCCAAAAAAAAAAAAAAAAAAAAGATGAAAAATGTGAGTCTTTGAAATAAATATTGCTGCAGATTAAGAAGATTTTTCCTCTGGCATCATCACAGCCTGACTGCAGGTTCCTCCAGCAGGATAATGCAACTCTGCAGAGAACAGCTCAAGGTTCATGGCAAGCTTTGACCCATCCTTAAAACTCCCCAAATCCCATTCCCAACAAGCTTCCATGGAATGCAATAGAATAAGTCCAATCAGTAGAGGCCCCACCCTGCAAACGCAACATGACCCAAAGGATTCACTGCCAACGTTCTCGTACAGCCACAGGATGCTGCCAAAAGGTTAGCCTATTTGGCAATATAGGTGGGATGCACACCTGCATGATGGAAAAATGAGTAAAATACATAAAAAAGTAGATGTTTTGCAGATATCTTTAGCCTCACAGCATAGATGTTCAAAATCAGGACATTTAGGGTAAGTGCCAAGATGAGTGGCAGAGATTGAGCATTGAGCAAGTTAAAGTTAAATCATAGTGACGTGCATAAGGACAAAAACCGTCATAACCTCATTTGTATCAAACACATCTGAATATAAACGCCTGCATTATGGCTTAATGTCTTTAAAAGGTCACAAACTAAAGTCTATATACTTCTGGAAGTCTGAAAAGCCTCAAAAGATACATCTGAGATACGTTCATGAGAAAAACGCCTTCCTCTGTTCCTACTCTCCTTCATCCTATGCATTTCTTTAAGATGACATCCTTTTCTTTCATCTTTTTACTTTTCCATTCTCTAGACATCAGCTTTGATTTTGTCTTGCAGAAATAAAACACACAAAACCAAAAAAAAAAAAAACAGCAGTATTTTGTGCCTTTAAGCAATCGATACAGAGTAATTACCTGCTAAACACCAGTTTGCAGTGTTTTTCCAGGACTAAAGTCGAAACATATGTCTGTAAATGAGGATTCATCGCCCAGCTTATTTTATTACTTACTTATAAATAGCAGTTTATTAAATCCTTACTTCCATTCATTCTGGCAGATATTTGAATACAGGCCCAACTTCTTCGGCTACTTTGCATAAGAATAATTCTACATGGCAAAACATGGTGTCGCATGTGTTATTAAACTGTCACATCAAAGGCATTGTATATGCAAGCTCCGTTTTATTTCTTTGAAAGCAGTCGCAGTCAATAAACAGTGCTGTCACCAGAGTTATCAGGGCAGAAATCTTAAGGAATGCAATACTTTCACTGTTAATAGCTACATGCTTTGTTTTGTTCCAGTGGTTTTCATTGGCTCATCTCGTACATGCTTTTATCTCCCCGCCCTCATGGTTCAGTCCATCTTTCTGACTTCAGTCTGGAGCTGAAGCTGCTGGCCTCTGAAGTCCTGACGCTGGTGAAAGTGAAACCAGGCCAGCTCCCAGCAGAGCACCACCATATGCACACACAGTATTTCTCAGAGCCTCAATCTGCCCATGAATGTTTATGCCGATGTGTGTGTGTGTGTGGATTCAGCATGAGGAGGCATGACTGCTCTTCGCTCTGCCATGGGTCAGTCCAAGTGTGTCAGAAAGATGCAGGAGAACACACACGCTTTGACTCATGCACAGGGGGTGGATGCGAGCAGCTGACAGAGACAGATCGTGTCACAAAGAGACAAACGCTAAAAGACGAAGTCAGATTATAGATTGCCAGGTGATGGTATATGTGTGTATGATTTCTGTGTCCTCAAGCAACAACAAAAAAAGAAAAATAGCATCTATTTTAGGTTTCTTCTTTAACTAGAGTCGTTATAGAGTGGCAGCGAGTGTCTATCGATCACGTTGTGTTGCACTGTGAACACTTACATAACCCAAAGGGACAATGTTCATTGTCCTGATCACACACTCCCACTGTAAACCTTTTCATGTGTGTGTGAGCGTGCTCAGAATAAAAATAAACCCTTGCCTTCCTTGTGTTTTTATTTTAGTTTCAGCATCTCCTCCTCAGCCTAACTCCTTCCATCCACTCTTGTTTATCTGTCATTTGGCTCCCTGGGGGCCTCCATGCAGTCAGAAGGTAATGACGGGTGAAATAGGGGTGCCACGGGCCAGATCGTACATGATGTATGGTGAAATGTTGTAGCTCTGTGGAAAGCACTTGTACCATGCTTAAGAAATTGTTTTCAGTCATTGCTGCGTTTGATTTAGGCCCCCACCTTCTATTCACCCCGTAGTCAGTGTTTTATTTCATCAAAAATATACTGAAGTATTCAATTTACACAAGTGTTCAGACCCTTTGTTGTGACAATTTCATTTGAGCTCTGCTGCATCCTTTTTCTGTCAGTCATCCTTCACAATGAGTATGATTTCAGCGTTGTGTCTAGTGGCAGCGCTGATTTAGCAGCAGAGATCTCTGGATAAATTCAGGGCTAGGACTGCACCTGATTGTTAAAGACTTACATTGTGATTCTTTTCTACTATGCTATTATGGTATTTCAAGTTTTCTGAGCTTTCTACAGTGTTACAGTGTTGAATCCTCATCAGACATGTGAACGGCACTGTTTTTTATCACCTAAACGGATGTTTGAGTTTGAGTTCCAGCACACTCTCCGTTCGGTTTCCATGGCGACGAAAAACGCGTCGTTTTAGACTTTTTTCTACTTGGAAATCCTTGTGACGTCCCGGGGGATAAGGTTTGGTGAGTTTACCAAAGAGAGACATCCTGCTGCATTCGTTGCTGTGGGTTGCTGTTTTCCACTTCGTTTTCAGGGTCTGATTCAGGTTCCAACATGTAGGGCTGTATGCTATGTGTTGACATTGTATATATATATATATATATATATATATATTTTTTTTTTTTTTTTTTTTAATTGAGTTTATATTAGCCTAATCCTTCTGTTTATGAGATGTTACAATGACGGTGAAAGCAGGTGCGGTGCGCGCTCCCGATGTAGTGCAGTGGCGGGAGGCGGGGCTTAATGCGGAAGAGTCTCAATCCACTCGTTTTGCCCACAGGCTGATCTGACAGCCTACGGAGAGGGTCGGTCTGAAGTAAATAAAGCGATTTGTGACAATAACTATCAATCCCAGCCCTTCTGGGCTCAGAAATAAAAATAAATTAGCCTGAAATGCACATAATAGTTCCACTTTAAACTTAATTCTTTACTTTATTATTTATATTATAAACGTGTTATTTCAGCTTGTAACTACTGGGCTGGACCGGAAGAAAAGAGATAATCTAAGATCTTTTTCAACCACTACGCAGAACCCAAAAAATCTTCTTCAACGACATGTAAAACAGACAAAGAACAAAACCAAACATCACTTCATTCAGTACTGACTTAGCGGAATTACAACATCGGTTGACACAAATATATCTTCCAAACACATATTTTATCGATGGATGGAATGGGCTTTATGCTGAGATGTCATCTCAACTCATTTTACTTTCATGTGAAATGTTATAAATATGGAACTACACAGGATGTATGCTGCCAGTGGGATGCTTCAAGGACATTGTAAAGGGGGCAGCAGAATACATTAATGTAAATATCAAATTAAGCACATCCTTGCTGTTTCTAACACATGCAAGAATTCCATGTTTGGTGTGACAGTGGTATTTCCATCCAGACCTAAACATGGCACAGAAAAGAATGGCAGTCATTTAGCAGCTCCA
The DNA here is from genome assembly GCF_933228915.1 of Telmatherina bonti. Classification (NCBI taxonomy): domain Eukaryota; kingdom Metazoa; phylum Chordata; class Actinopteri; order Atheriniformes; family Telmatherinidae; genus Telmatherina; species Telmatherina bonti. Next base: position 27,839,305 of record NC_136616.1, read on the forward strand.
ACTTTGCTCAAATAATGCCGTTTGTTACTTAGCTGTATGAAACAGTGTTTGGGAGTGGTATTTCCATCTATGCTGTCAGTTCTTGTGAAATAAAAGCTAAATGTATGCAATTTAGGGAAATCCAGTTCCTGACCAAAGCAGGTTTGACACTGTGCTGCTGTGGAATGAAAATTTCGCAAGCCATTCAACTGCTTCAGACTTTCTCTGTGGAAAATCATCATACATGTAATTACAGCTGAATATATTGTACAGATGTTATCTTAAAGTGATTTAAATGTTGATTTTGTCAGGCTGAGGTGATAAAATAGGATTCTACTAAAGCAGAGTGACAGTGTGGAAATGCTTTAAGTGACCATGAGCTGACACAGAATTTTAATGGGCTGCTTTTCAGCAGGACCTCGCTTCTGATGCATCTCGTTTGATGAAAAAATAAGCAGAAAGTAATCTGCAAATGGGAGCAGCTGCTTGGGAAATGTGCTACATCAATATACACATTTATTTGATTGTTTTTACAAAACCAAAAAACTGAAGAGATTTTGAAGAGCACTAAAGCCCATTTGAGGCTAGCTGAGTGTATACATCAGGGGTGTCCAAAGTCGGTCCTCGAGGGCCGCTGTCCTGCAGGTTTCCCATGTATTCCTGTTCCAACACATCTAGCTTCCACTAAATGGATCAAACAGCCAATGACGTGCACAACTGATTAAGCTCTACTACTAATTAATTTGAATCAGGTGTGTCTGAGCAGGGATGCATAGAAAACCTGCAGGATTCTGGCCCTCGAGGACCGGAGCTGGACACCTCTGGTATACATGGTATTCAGTCTCAAGCACCATTATCAGTGTGTGTTTGATCATATTTACAGCCAGCAGATTGACTCAGTATGATCGGGGATGTGGATAAACTGGATGTTTCAACCATTAACTGCTCCAAATATGCTTTCACACTGCGCTTGGTCAAACACTGAGCCTTTACGATGAGGTATTCCCTACGTTGCCAAAGGCGCTGTGTCAAGAATTACTGAAGGAGAAGACATGACAGAGACCAAAACATTTCATTCATCTGTTGCTTAATTCAGCACAACTTTGGCCACACACGTTGCAGTCCACTTCCTGCATTTGGTTGACTTTAAGCTGCCTGAGACTTACACAGTTTGGCAGATCAGAGTTCACTTTGATGCGTTTCAGAGCTTGATAGCAGATTCCCATCCTCCCAAACAGACCAGGCTTTCTGAGCAAATAAACTAGGACTTGATTCTGAAGGACTGGACTTAGTTCAGTTTTAAGATCTTCAATCTTCCAGTCAGATTAACAATTATTTTGAAGTCCGATTTTGGTTTGACAAACACAAGTTCTATTTACTGTAGTGTCATGTAAACATACTTATTCTCTTAAGATAGAAGCTTAAAAAGACTCTTATCCCATTTTAACTTATTTAGCACAATTTAATACAATCACAATGATTAAGGTACGGGTGCCCAACTACAGTCCTCGAGGGCCGCAATGATGCATGGATGCCTGTTCCAACATACCTGACTCAAAATAATCAGTCATTGTGCAGAACTTCATTGGATGTTGGATCCATTTTATGAAAACCAGATGTGTTGGAACAGGGATATAGGAAAAACCTGCAGGACAGCGGCCCTCGAGGATCGACTTGGGCACCCCTGGATTAAGGATTGATCCTGTCCATATGCCATCAGCTAACTGTGATAAGATATAACCCACCTCTTTGTTTTTCAGCTCGTTAGCTTACATCTAAATTGAACAGTATATTACATTGACTATTTAGTTAGAACAGAAACCTCCATAGCATGTGATGGTAAAGAATTGTGCAGCTAATCTGTCTTGGTGAGACAACTGTGGTTATTTCTGTAAGATAACACATCTATGCCGTATTATGTGTAAATAAAAGCAGTATGTTCAGATGCTATCCCACAGTCTGACCACACACCACCATCTGCACAGTTCCAGCTTAGTTCATTTTGCTAGAAAATCATTTTGTGTACAAAGAGAACAAAACAATTACACATAAACAGAAGAGATGAAAAGTATGATTTTTATCAGTAAGTAGTTGTTTTATTTTTATTTTTTTTAAGGAGCAAGTAAGGCAGGAGAAACTAAATATGAATTGTAATCAACGGATCATCGCCCAAGCTATTAAAAAACACTTAAAAATCTACATTTCTTATAGCTCAAACTGTTTTTAATATTTCCTAATTGGCTACTAATTCCCACATTTGATCAACTGCATGCTCACAGTTGGAAAGATAGCTTTTGTCTAAAAGAAAAAGAAAGAAAAGCTGCTTCCCAACCAAACTGAGGTTCCTGATATTTTAATAAGCTTTAGCAAACTCCTCCAGTTTCATTCCAGACACTTTACACCGCTATTTTCAGACTCAAATGTGGAGTGCTTAAAACTTTAAAAAGTCAAAAAGATTACAAAGAGTGCCAAAATACAATACTCATGAGCAGGAAAGGAGGGGAAAAGAAAATATGGCGGGGAGAGGAAAACAACAGGGAGAGGAAAACAAGCGTTAATGAATCCCCAAACTGCAGTCTCCGCCTGCTCCAGCAGCAGCAGCTGTGCGGTGGCTGGGATTTACCAAGCAAAACAAACAGCTAAAATAAATGGGCAAACACTCATTGTGGGTCTATAGGGGTGTGTGAATGTGCATGTGTGTGTTTTCAAGCATCTAATTGCATTCGTCTGCGTACAAGCACTTTTATTGTCATGAATATGTGCATACATTGGTGCGTGTTTATGATTGTCTGTGAATGTACACTGGTGCCTTCTCTTCATGTTTTTTTACCTTTTTATAGCTGCCAGTTGAATGAAGGGGGGGTTGTGTCTGTGCATCTCTAGAGCCAAAAGTAAAACTGCTATTTCACAGCTGGCGACATTTTGTAGCATTTCAAACAGAGCCCATGCTGGGATGGCCTAGATACAGCAACTCCTTCACACACAGTTTGCATGGCACTATGGTTCAGTCCAGCCTCTTTTGTTCAGCTTTTCGTTGCTCATACACACATTCCAGCTGTACCCGTTTAGTAATTGTATTGTAAAAATGTGATCAAGGCTTTTTTCTAGTTATTATTTCATTTGAACCCAGCCACGAAAGTTTTTAAAACATGAACAAGTTTGAAACATTTGGATGGAGAAGGGCAGCATTGATGAGGTGCAAATGAAGGCAACAAAGTTGTTCGTCCTGCAGTGGAGAATTTTTAGAACAAATTCAATGACGACTGCGTCACCGACTGTGAGGCTGTCATCTACATTATTAGTTAGGCAGAAGCAAAAACAGTCAACTTTGATTTTGGTTTTTAGATCTTATTCTGGCCCAGAGAGATTTATTCTGTTTAATGATGCTTTAAAATTTCCCACAACCAGAGCGGCCTCTAAGAATCTTTGAAAGCAATGGTTTCATTCACAATTTAAAAACACAGATATAGGATATGAAAATAGTGAGAAATTTTATTTTGCACTTTTTTTGTTCTTTTTACTGGTTACTTTTGGTGTCATGGTAAATGTTAGCATAGCAATTTTGCATTTATAAACACAGAAATGTCTTAGAAAGGAAGAAAAAAAACAAAAAAACGAGAAATAGTAAAATTGAACAATCAAAGAATATTAGAAAATGTGTCCAGCCATAGAAAAACAGGAAGCATGTCTCCTGACGGTATTTAGAGTTATTTTAAAGAATGAAAACATGGTTTCTAGGCAAGGTAAGGCAAGTTTATTTGTATTGCACATTTCATGTAAAGCAATTCAAAGTGATTTACTCAGATGGTGTAAAGAAGAATAAAAGACAATAAGTAGCAGAAATGACAATAAAATAATAAATTATATTAAATTAATTAAAGTAAGATAAATTAAAAGTTATAGTGCTGATTTTATGTAGGAGAATGAGAAAAGAAATGTTTTTAATCTGGATTTAAAAGTTTCTACATTTGGTGACAGTTTAATCTCCACAAGCAGTCTAGGCTTTATGATGATGTCTAACATAAAAAGCCTCTTCATTGATTGCCTCATCAAAGTAGTTGAGTGTTCTAGGGCTCAGGCATACAGACAATCATTAATAACTTAAATGATGTCTTTGTTGTGAATATTTCCAATTCAAGTGGATGATGGAGTCTAAATATAACATATGCAATGATGGAAAAATTTGTGATTGACACCATATTAGGAGCAATTTGAAAGATTGTTGGAATACTTCATGCTAAAGCAGGATCATATCTTCTACTCTGTTGGATGAAAGATGGAGAAATGCAAGACTCTTTTTTATTTTTCTTAAAAATAAGACTATTTTATAATCTATACCAGGATATTTTAAAAATAGATTTAGGAGACTTTAAAGACACATTCCGTAACTTTTTGACCTTAAAACTCTGCATCACAGACTTGTTCGATGACACAGTGACATCTATCATGTGCATTTCTAGAACTGCTGCCCAGTAGCATCCCGAGGCTGAGAAACCGACACTATACAACTATACAACAGAAAGACACAAAACAAGAGTCATTGTAAGATTGTCATTTGCTGGCTGGAGAGAGCTAGGATGCTGAATTAGCCGGTGATAGGGGGTGTGTGATGGGGAAAATGACAAAAATACTGTTGTCTGTCTTGTAAACTGTCGTTTTGTGTTAGCATTAAGCTAGCGGCATTTGTGATTATATTTTAGTTTGATTGCCGACTTATTTTGTTATCCTCAATTCTGTACAATGTAAAAATGAGAGCTGTATTTGTAACTAAGGCATGTTTCATTTGTTACAGTTTTACAGTTACTTCAAGAGAAGGGCAATAAATCGCCTAACATCAAGATGTCTTGTCCCTTCTCTATGAAGACTGTTAGCTATAAGCCAAACTGAATTCAACATTCACGGAGGGCTGAATAAGTAGTTTTAGCATTTATAAGCATTAGTCATGATTTGTGGTGCGGACCAAACACATGTATGTGTGTGAAAGTAGCTGCTACATTTGCAGGTTTGAAAGTCCTGTTGGAGAAATTATTATGGGTTTTGGTTTGTATTAAGTATTAGACATATATGCATTGATTTGCTGTGATCCTGCTGTGTTTTGTGTCTATGCACAAAGCTTTCTTTAAGTTATATGATCCTTGTCTGGAATATGCAGACAAAGTCTGAGACAGGAAGAGTTTCCTGCAGGGCATCTGTTTTTGTCAGCTGCTTGGTTGACCAGTTGTGTAAAGGTTAAAGGTTAAAGGTAATAAAGTAATATAGTGAGTGATTGATGCTTAGTGAGCTCAATTTAGCTTTGGAGGAGAGAATGATTGTTTTCTGTGGTCTGCCCAGCAACTAGGAGGAGTTAAGCATGGTTTATAATCGGGTGTTACTTCAGCATCTGGAGAGAGAGTTCTCTCTCCAAACTCCAGCGCGTGCTTGTATTAGTTTATAATAAAATGTTCATTGTGAGAAGACAGTTGACTCTTAGATGTATTACAACTTCTCAAGACCAGAGTATTTTCCACCACAGTCCACATTTTATCCAGAAAAGCCATATTTTACAGGTATTTGCTGACTGAAACAGCAGCATAACTATGAAATATCTGATATTATGGATCACCAATAAGAGCAAAACCTCCAAAAGCTGTCACCGTTCTTCTAAGAATGCTTAGTAAAAGATAAAAAAAAAAAAGCTTCACATCTGCAACTTTTACTGTTTTAAATCACCATTCAGCTGCTCACCTCCGCCTCAACTCACAGAGCCGGTCTCACTCTGGGACTGTCAGCGCCATAAGCTCCCCCGCTGCACGACCGAACCCAAACCTTACCGAGACATGCTCAGCAGTAACTAACTCTCCGTTTCTCACACATACCTGTGCCTGCATGCATTTACATGATAATCCTGTCCATCATAAATAAAACAACTCTGAGGAGCATGAGGTTTTCTACCTCCAAAGCAGCGTAATTAAAATATGCAAATCATATGATAAAACACGTTTCACTCAGACAGGGACAATGTCAGTCATGCCAAATAGTTTTAATATTGGAGGGTTATTGTCAGATAAGGATGCTTTACATCAAAAGTGTGGATGATATAAGCCTGTGTGTGTATGTGTGTGTGCGCGCGACGGAGGTAATTCGGAGTTTTATCTCCAGTGTATAAAGAAAGCAATCTGACTTCTGCCTCGTATGTGTGTGAAAGACAGCTTCTCAGATCCCTCTCAATTGCTCATCTTTCACACAAACACCTCTTTCCACACCCACGCTCCCACTCTGCACAGCTTTCAATTACTGTGACCTTCCACTTGCATGTACTTTGGGTAAACAATTTAGATAAATAATGTTCTAGAAAAATGGTGCTCTGCCAGTGCTTGCGTGAGTGTTTGCCAAGATTACAGATAACACTGACTCTGAAACAAAAATTTGACAAACTATTTGGTGACTTTCTATGTTGGTCTGTCAGCACTTCTTCCTCTTGTCAGAGTTTCAAATAAAAAAATAGAACAAGTTCCTCTTACTGTAGCGGAAACAAAGCTGACATGTCATCATATTAGCTCACAGACAACTTTGATGAATTGATAATTAGGAGAACAAAATGTTATTGCGAGTAATAAATAATCATTTATGAATTTTATTTCTTAGACTTTGTATTTCCATGGGGACGGATTCTGCAGGACAATTCTACAGCCTCACAAAAGCGATATAATGAGAGATATTGTGAACCTTTTATTAAAATACAATTATTAATAAATGCTTCATTACACATTAATCTGTGCTGTCAACATATCAGCTGAAATATTCAACCTCCAATCACATGGCAGCTTGTGTCATAGACATGTTCACAGCAAAAACAGTACATTGAAGGCTCAAACAATCTAAAATGACAGTTTTTTAATAACTTTCTGACAAAGACAGAGGTGATGTCTTGCACGGTGATGACACTGGCTTCTGACATCTACCTACATGACATGTACACTAGTGTTGTCAAAATAAAATCCTCCAGGGCCACTTCCCTTTAGGCATTAGATGTTTTTCTGCTCCAATGAACCTCCATCTATCCACCCATTGGCGATACCTGTTTATTCCATTGCAGAGTGAAAGGGGGACTGGAGCCTAGCCCAGCTGCTTGAGACAAGGTACATCAGACAGGCTGCCAGTCCATCACCAGAAATATTTCCAAAGGTAATGGATCTCCTCAACAGCATGTGCCAAAAGTTACACAAAATAATGGTACTGACTGTGTTATTTTTCGCATTAAATTTTTAGAGTTAAAATTGGAAAACACCTAAAATCTTCAGGCCAAGTGGTGTGAAACCTGCTTAATGATGTTAATCCAACCATGGATGCATTTGAAAAAGATTGCTTGTGGCATTGGTCCAGTGACCTCAATCAATCTGACGTTTTCCACTTTCTTTCACTATTCCATTTCACTCTTACTTATAAGTGGTTGGAGAAAGGAGTTACAATAAATAGTAAGAATAAAAAAAATCTGTGTGAATATAGGCTACATGTATAGATTTTTTTAATTTTTTTTTTTATTTTTGACCGAATGAACAAGATCTCGTATACAGGCGGCTGAAATAAGTTTCCTCTGCACGGTGGCTGGGCTCTCCCTTAGAGATAGGGTGAGGAGCTTGGTCATCCGGGAGGGGCTCAAAGTAGAGCCGCTGCTCCTCCACATGGAGAGGAACCAGTTGAGGTGGCTCGGGCATCTGGTTAGGATGCCTCCTGGACGCCTCCCTGGTGAGGTGTTCCAGGCACGTCCCTCTGGGAGGAGACCCCGGGGGAGACCCAGGACGTGATGGAGGAATTATATGTCTCGGCTGGCTTGGAATCCCCCCTGCAGAGTAAGCAAATGTGGCTGGGGAGAGGGAAGTCTGGACTTCCCTGCTGAAGCTGCTGCCCCCACAGCCCGACCCTGGATAAGCGGTAAAAGATAGATGGATGAATGGATTTTTTTAAATTTCTTTTATCAACTGTCTGTGATTCTCATCATGTCACGTGGCTGCCATCCTTTACAGAAGAATGACATAGCAATACTTCAACATGGATTGTGACTCTATTATGCTTTACATATGCGGAAAAGCACAGCTAATACAGATCTTGTGGTGAAACTTGTCTTAAAGATCCATCATGCAGAGTGGCTTTTTAATCTAGTGACAAAAGGATAAATGTACATGAATCACTTGAGTATTGCAACAGGTAGTGTTGATGTTACTCTAAACTACTTTATATTCTTCTGGGGCATCAAGAAAACATCAGATTTAATGCATTTATGTGTTTTGTTTAAAAAAAATCTAAGTAACCATCACAGCTGTCAAATACTGCAAATAAGAATAAAAAGTCATTTGCATATACATTATACGAAAAGCTAAAAATATGACAAACCTATGTCTAAGTGCAAATACATTCTAACAGCAGTAGAGGAAATGTGTTTAAACAATGAGTTTAACCTAATAGTTAAATTCATCCATTGAATACTAAAAGTATTTATAAGATTCCCATCACTGTGACAGTTCAACAGAGCAGTGCAGTACATCAGCAATGGTTATGAACCAGGTCCCCAAGACTGTGCAGCTTCTATTTTACCAGAATGTAGTAACAATAATGAAAATGAAATTTAAAAAAACAAAACAAAAACAAAACAAACATGCTGACGGCGGCTGTCTGAGGTGCTGTTTTCTGTTTGAAGTCTACACACAAATGAAAAAATTCTGCTCCTGTGCGAAGCCTGACAATGCTGTTTGTCAATTGTGATTTGTGCCTGTGCCTTGTCATATCGCTCATTGCTCCGAATACATGGAGGTAATGCTCTGAACCAAACTGCTCCAAGGGAGAGGAGGGCCGCATTCGCCTCACTATATGATCAACTCACTGTTCTCATCCGTCTCATGAAGTAAGGCTGGTCTATAAAATCTATAAGGCATGCCGCTTCATACAGCTGGGCTCTGATTTATTAGCGACATGCAGAAGAAGTACCAAAGTCACTTGTACTGGGGTGATGTAGAAGTTCCAGACAATAAAATGAGACTCATTGTGCAAGCACTGCCATCACTTAATGTCAGCAGCACTTTCAAAATGTATCTCAGGTATAATGAAGCATGTGGCAACCATTTACATGATTGAACTCCAGTCTTATCAACTAAAATTACATCGTCTTAAGTGTCAGCTTCTCAATTATGATTATACATGTTACAGTTTACTTATTCGGTCAATTACAAATAGGTTGATTTCCGCCTTTTGAGGACAGGTTTTTTTCTGACAGACCAAAAGGGAAAGCATTTACAATCAGTGCTGAGCATTTATGTGAATGTGCTCCATCCTGAAGTTCAAAACCTGATGATTCTGCTTCTAATGTCTGCTCATCTATCCAACATGGAAAAACAAACTGGTCATCTGAGCAGGCGAGGAGGGAGTGCACACAGTGAATTTTCCAGAAAACTCAATGGGAAGCCTATAAATTTCTAAATGAACAATCTGCAAGGTCTAGCAGAGCAGGTGTACTCCTTTTGGCAATCTCCATCTAATTCTTCCACTCTGCATCACTGTCTCATTGTAATCTGCTACCTTGTTCACATCATTTCTTCAGCTGTAAGTAAGCCCTTTCTGGTTAAGCTTGAATGTTGTGTGGGTGGGGGTGGGAGTGGCGGGGGGAGGGGGGGGGGGGTGTCACTGAGGCAGTGACATCAAAAGTCCTATGATATTTCACATAGTCCTCCCTGTTTTTCATCTCACTGTCCATCACGCCTCTCCTCTAATCTCTGTACTCGAGACTGCCAGTACATAATATCTGTCTAAACTGGTAAATCATCCAATAAATTGTCTGTGTATCCAGTACAAATGACATTAAGCACATTTTCATCATAAATCAAGAAGCTTCCATTCAAATTGCGTGTCCAATACTAAACGAGCAGAAGTGATGATAGGATTTGTGCGGTGACACTGTAAACGGTGAGTTCAGGTGGTTGATTAGAGTGGCTGTGGCTTAGTGGCTAAAGTCTGCAGGGTTGCTGTATCATTTCTCACAATCAGCAGGAAAAAAGAAAAGTGGGCTGGGGCAGGGAATGACCAGCGCTGTCTGGCCATATTACCATCCACAGATGAAGTGCCTGTGAGCAAGAAATCCAACCCCACGACTCCTCCATGGGCACTGCATCTGCTGCTGCCCAGTGATCAAAGTGCACGTTTGCTGCCTCCAGTGTGAGCTTGGATTACACAATGCTTCAGGTGGCGGTTCGAGACAACTTATAAATAGGTTAAATACAGAGGTCATGCAAAATCAAGCTGAATCAAGGATTTTTCTTCCTCTTCGCTGCATGGCTCTAGGGAGCATTACCACTTAGAGTGGGGAAAAAAACTGAAACCAAACCATTTTTAACAGTAAATATTCAGACATCTGTGGAGAGTTTACATTTAATCAGACTGAACTGGGCCAATGTGTTACAAGAGCGGCCCACTCACAATTTTCACAAACATCTTAAAGAGCGCAAATGCTAAAATAAGAATAAATACCAATGCAGATCCTTTTTGAGCTGTTAAACAGATTTATAGTCAGATATCTGAAGAGGATTGTGACTTACATGATTTCTAAATATACAAACTAGTCAATTATAATTCCGACACATATTGTCAAATTTTTGGTTTAACAGCTAACATTTTTAAATGTATTATTTATTCAAATAAACAATAAACAAAATTAAATAACATGAAGCAAATAGCTTGAGAGCTTTAAACTAGCACACATCCAACCCAGCTCAGTCTATCACAACAAATTCAGTAAAAAAAAAAAAAAAAAAAAAAAAAAAAAAATTCAAGATTTTTTTTTCTTTTCAGACTCTTAAATTTTCGTCATCTGTAGTTAGGCCACACACACTTGGAACTGATCCCTTTTTTTTGAGTACATTTTAATTGTAGTAATTTGCTGAATTAGTCCTGATTGTTAAAACATTGCACCACAGATAAAGGGAAATAAGGTCCAGCTGGCCGGTGAATGCACCTGTCAAAAACCATGTAGTAATGCCGCTGTCATATATTGGCCCCATAAAACCTGGATTTTACTGTCAGCCCATTCCTCTGTGTTGCAAGTATTTAGAGTAGGGTATTTGCTTATTTGGATGAAGCTTTACAGGTGTCACAAGGTGTTCAATGTAGTTTTTTAATAGCAGATTTCAGTAAAGTTCTGATTTCAATGACAAAGGGGAAATGAAATAGGCATTCCATTAGTGGACAAAACTTGCATCATTTAAAGATGCAGTCAATATGCCCCTATTTTAACTGAAGCAAGGCTTGGATATCAATTAGGCCTGTAATGATTACTTTCTTTTGTCTTATTGGCTGGATCCTGGAATAAGGCCAATTCCAATATTGTGTCCCAAACACATGGGGACACATTTAGGATCTTTATTTTAAAGATGATGCTTCAGCCATATGAAACAAAGTGAGCCTGTAAAGAATGAAAGATCTTTCTAAGATCAATAACATGTGTAGTAAAACTCCCCACCTGTCTGGGCCTAATATATACAAACAAGGATGCATTAAGGGGTATCACTGTATTAGAATCACAAGCATGCTAATCTAGATACCAAACATATCTGAACCATTTCTTGAGGACTTGATCTTAAAAGCATCTTAAGTATTTTTTTTTTTGTTTGTTTTTTTTCTAAAAACAGAAAGTGTCTATCTGTATGTCTGTTTTAGACTGTGAAAGAAGAAGTGAAAAAAAAAAACAGAAAAAAACTCTAAGTCAATTAATATTCACATGACGTCTCATGGTTCATGATGTATGAATAGTGTTCAACACGCACTGAGTCATGAGTCTGTCGGTACGCGCAGACTTTCTCAGACAAAGCCCATCGTGTTCTTCAAATCTAACTGATGCTATATGGGCATAAATCCCAGTTCCATTGTGTGCTACTGCAGCCTGATTTTATCTCTGCAAGCTCTGAGATGTTTCTCAGATCTCCTGTAATCTTGTATTTGCAGTAAGGTCATCAGGGTTTCGATTCGAACTCTGAAGGACAAGACACAAAATCTGAGTGGCAGCTAGCTTGAACAGACAGGGAGAGCTTTGAGGTGAAATAAGATGTATTAGTGTGTTTACTCTTGATCTACAGACACGCCAATACAAATACATCATTAGTGGATGCAAATCGACTGGAAACCCATTACTTTATTGCAATATTTGTACAGTTTTCATTCCTTACCCCATAAATATCCAATATTTGGGTGATTTTAATATGCTACAAAACGTACTCAGCTAACCACGCCATAAAGTGTTTTTATTTAGCAGACCATAAAAGACTTAAATTAACAAATGCACTTACACATTCCACTCTGCTGCACTTGAGGTTTTGACAATTATTTACACTTCAGCACAGAGAGCAGGGATTAAATCTTCTGACCCGTCCAAAGTCACAGTTAGGCTGATCAATTTCCCTTTTTTTTGCGCCTACTGGAATCTGTGCCAATAAACATTGGCAGGGACAGCATTTTTGGCTGAACTTGCACATGAATGAAGATTGTAAATAAGCATCATCCTTTCTGCTGGAAAGAGAAGCCACTCGACTATAAATGTGTCCTCTGTGAGCCTGCTATTTCTCAGAGCGTGGATGCTCCTTTTATGCAGGTCAGGCCAAGTCTTGTTCCAAACACAGGAAGAGTGTGGGGGTGAAATCCCTCTGGATAGACAGGGGGGAAAAAACAAACATTTCCTCCTGCTCACTTTTTTCACAATCTTCGCTTTTTTCTTCTTAACCCCTCCCCCTACCTCACAGCACTAACCAAAACCCATCAGTCTTTCAGGCAATCCGGAGTCTATCACCTTCCCACAGCATGGGCCTATTAGACTTATCTTAGTCAGAGTTGCTCCTAATTTGGCATCCTCGGAGCAATGGCTATGGTGTGTTGAAAGTTATCAGAGTGAAGCCAGCTCTCTATTTGGCAGGCGGAGGGGCAGTGCCACTACTGTCTGTCCGCCAGGTTGATTAATAAGCATCCGCCGCGCGGCTGAGCTAACAGACTGGCCAGCCTGGATGCTTTCACAGCTCTGCTAGATGAATGACACACCAACAGAAACACAAACAAAATGTTTAAACACACACTCTTTTTCCTCATCCCCCACACATCGAACTACATGCTTTAGTAGAGGTTTGACAATAACCCAGAAAAAGACATACTGAGCATCAAATTAACATAAGCTTAAGGGAATTACTCCCAAACATACACACCTACTCAGTCTCTCCCTCCTATCAGCTGAATACACACTAACTCGCTTCCTTCCTGTCACCTGTTTCAGCAGTGACATGTTTGAGTGGCAGCTCATCAGAGACGCATAATCATATTAACGGGGAGGCATGCTTTCTCTTAAGCAGAGCAGGCAGCCGGGCATAACAGGACACTCCGTCATTCTGTTGCCTTAGTTACTGCCGACATGACCGAGGAGGGGGTCGAGCGAAAGAGTGTGAGGAGCACAACGTCGAACAAAAGAAATAATTAAAAAAAAAGAGCTAGAATGAGCAAAACAAGCTGTTAAAAGGTTTTGTTTGCCTATTTTTGCCTCTTAAAATGACATGCACTTAGTCCATCTGCTCATTGGTCACATTAGAGAGACAGAGCAGCACAGGACTGATGCAACCTGGGAAACAAACGTCTTTTAGTGGTGCGCTCCAGCACAGGAGAAATCCACAAATCGCTAAATGACTCGCGACTACAGAGGGATGGAGCATTAATTCCAGAGATGGCATCCTTGCCTCTCATTTTCCTTTTAGGTTTTATTAATGCTATTATTCTATCCATTTACCCAAAGTAAAGTTAAACTGCTTCTGAGTGGAAAATGATGGGACGTAAAAAGGTGGAGTAATTTGTCAAGAGGCAGAGGGGAGTCACAAGAAGAGCTATTTAAATATAACTGAAAGAAAAGTAGCAACCTGAATTTTAGTGCCATCAATGCTAGCACGATAGTAGTTACAGTCAGTTTTGAGGTCATTTACTTGTAAAGGTGGAGTAAGATTTTCAATATTAAAAAAAAAAAAAAAAAAAAAAAAATAACTAAAAAAATAACTACAATCATAATAAGATAGTTTTTTTTAAACATGTAGGTTCCAGTCTGTCCATATTTGATGTATTAAATTACAAGTTTAATTAATGACAAAGACCCTTCTTAAATGTTTGCCTACCAGTAAAAAAAAAAGTGCTTTTTGTCATTTGTCATTAATTAAACTTGTAATTTAACAACGCACCAAATATAAACAGACTGGAACCTACATGTTCAAAAAACTTTCTAATTATGATTGTAGTTATTTCATTAGTTAATTTATTTTGAAAATATTAAAAATCTTACATACTCTACCTTTAAAATGTCTCGAATTTAGTTAAAAATATACATTTGATGTAAAAAAATAGTACTTTCATTCAAATCCAACATTGTTGGATGCTCATTATAAATAAGTAAACTGTAATAAATCCTTTCTTGTACTGGATTTGGATAAAACAGACAGAAGTGAGCCTTTGGTGGAGCAGCCAACCTTACATCAATAAGCCTGTTTTTACTCTGGATATAGATTTCTGTGAACTAATTTCCTCCAGCCTCTTTACAAGACCCATAGCTGTTGTTTTGGGATTGATTTGCACTTTTGCACCTAAAAATGTCAATTTCTGTCCTATACTGTCCCATTCCTGTCAGTGTGATGGCTGGTTTACACGTGGAACTGTTGCGTGAACTGGTCAACATGGCACCTTCAGGTGTCTGAAATTTGCATCATAAATGTTCTGTCTGTCTTTTCTCTTTTAATCTCACTGCTTTAGATGTTTCCACTGTGCAAAATGCAGGCAGTCTGTATAATGTATTAAAATGGCTTTACAGGCTTCTAGCTGTGAAAAATAAACATTATTTGAAGTGATTTAGTGTAAACAAAACAAAAGGAAAACACATTGGAAAACACCTTAATCTGAATGTATCCCAATGTTCTTGTTCCCTTTCTACTCAGTTACATCGACCGACACTAGAGGGCTTTTCTCTAACCTCTGACTGATAGAGATCTCTGTGTGTTTGGGTATAGGTGTGTGTGTGTGTGCCCATGTTTGCGAATCAGTGGTGGTATTACCATAAGCTACAGGTGTAAACAGTGGTGGGTCTCTGTCGAGGTGTTTGCTTGGAGACTAAAAGGGAGCAAAACACGAGTAGGTGGGCTCACACACAGTGGGATGCAGAAGAACTCACTTATTCATCAAGACAGCGTGAGACAGTGGGAAGAAATGTAAACACACAAATACAGACACAGCTGCAAAATCACGTCTCACCCACATATACATGTGAGTGTGTGAGCTCGTGCTTTCATTTTAGGCCAGAGGCACCGTTATGAGATGAAGCTACGTTATCGTCAGGGCTTCACTGCTTTGCTCCGTTCATCCACTGACCTTGTGCAAAGCACTGAAGGGAATGTTTGACATTAACTCCCAAAGATTCCTCGCTGTGACAGGAGAGCCACGTCAACTCATCCTCAGTTGTTGTCAGGCCCACTGTTGCCTGGCAACAGGCCAAAGGTAGAACGTCGAAGGGGATAATGAGGGGGGGGGGGACATTTCCTTGCTACTTTCTGTCTCTGATTTGTTCCTATCTTTTTCTGAATATGTCACCTCTAGAAATGTATTCTTCCAACATATTGCTCTCAGCCGTGTCATACGTTCTGCTTTTCTTCCTGTCATTTGGCAAAAGTCTAATGCGGACAATCAAAAACCTGAAAATAAAGGAAATGAAAGAGTTAAGTGTCTTCACTTTCTGTGCACCAACCTCTTGCGTGTTCACAAGACTTATCATGGACTCGTCACAGCTCAGTTAATACAGAGAATTATTACAAAATTTGTTTACCGGTAATTTAAAAATCTTTACGTTTTATAACACTTTCTCATGACAAATCAAACTTCAGTTAAACTACAGTGATAAAGCGGGGGAAAAAAAAACCCTTTTGCTCCTCTAGGTTTGTACCACTCTTATTATCTCTCCTCGGTGCTTTTTCATACTTTCAGTCATTTTCTCATCATCTTAGCTTTTCTCTCCTTTTTACAAAGACAAGCACAATCCTCTGACTTGTTTCATGCTCTACTTCCTCTGCTCTATACTTTCAAAGCCCACATATTCTGCGACTGGTGCACTTTGTAGGAAAGAGCTGGGACTTCTAAAAAGATCTGAATTCAAGAGATGTCATACGGTAAATGTATGTTTTCATGCTTTGTTGAGCCATATGTGCACTGTACTGTGTAGATGCACAATGCTAGTGAGGAATTGTCTCCCATTACCTCCACTGAAGATAAATCCTACCTGGCTAGACTTTTGTTGAGTCTTTTTTTTTTCTGCTAAAATATTAAATCATCTGGAGAAAAGGTGAATTTTATTGAGAATAACAAACACACACCAAGTGAAAGAACTGCTAATGAACAAACTTGTGTATAAAACTATGATATATTGCAAAATACAACTGTTTTATTAAATTTAACAAATTATTATTTCAAATGCATTCAGCAATGTTTTTACTTCATGTGGACATGTGCTTTGGATTTTATATATTAATATACCAACAATAAAGAAGTTTTTATATTAAAATTGTACAAAAATGCATAATTAATGTGTTTATTAGGGTTAGACATGATATGAAATGTCCATTTAGAGGCTGATTAGACAGTTTGAGCAAAGAAATATTTACCCAAAGTTAGAATTTAAGGTTTGTGGATAGGAAATACATCCTCCAATCAAAAGTGAATAGAAATATGACATTAACTTTGTATTTTTTATACGTCTGGTCCATCATCGTGCTGAATGTTGTATGACAGTTGACTGACTTATCTGTGTGTTATCACATTGCATCTTCTAGGACTTTCCAGACAAACTTTACTTGATTTATTCCAAAGAAAGGAGTTTGAGAGTGTATATAAACATGTAAAACAGGTTTAACAACAGCGAAAATGTCTAACCCTAATTTCGTCACTATTCTACATCCATGTGTCAATCCCCACCTCAAACCAAGCGCTTTCTTTACACTCTGTTCCTGTCTCTCTTCTTTATCTGTCTCTTTCCTCCTCTCTTTTTTCTTCATCTGCTTCTTTCCCTTCACATCCTACAGACTCTAGATGCCAGGATGTTTGCGCTGAGGGCAGCACTTTGTCACATCCCTCATACATATGCAACACACACACCAGGTAAAACAAGAGACAGAGAGAGGGAAGGAGGGAGAGAATGAAATCTGAAATGAGGTAATGAGGAGATAGAAAGGTAATAGAGGAAACAAATGGAGAAATGGGAAAGAGCGGCACAGAAGGAGATGGCTATGTGCAGGTGAAGAGATTAAGGAGGAGAGAGTAAACATTTGAGTAGGACAATGCAATGACAGCGATGGAGAGAAGGCAGGAGGCAGACGAGGAGATGGAGCGGACAGGAATGAAGACCATTAACCTACAGGCTTATAGCTTCTGATATTGCTTGTGTGTGTGTGTGTGTGTGTGTGTGTGTGTGTGTGTGTGTCGTCAGTGGCTGGACAGAGATGTAGTTGTATCCGGAGGCCAATTAAGTTACATCTGTTGTCAATCTAACCCCTCCTCCACCAGCTAAGATGGATAGCTGGCAGTGCTGGCTAATCACGTGCTCTGCTGGCCAGGACACACACCTGAGGCCACTGGAGCTATGAAGCTGGAACCGACATTATACACTACATCCCTGAGGAACCAAGAAGCATTTAGTACAATCTTAGACTCCACATATAGTTTAAACCTTACGGGTACTAATAATATAAATGTCTTGAGACAGTAATAAATTTCTGGACGCTTGCTACATTAAAGAGTTCAACCCCCACATCTGAACGAGTACAAACATTTACACCATTAATATCATCTCAGCTTGTGAAATCTCACTATCTGACTGCAGTCAGAATTAATTGTCTTTGGCCTTCATGCAAATCAGGGTCAGCCCTCCTTCAGTCAAGAGAGAAGGGAGAATATATAAGGCACTTGATAGCTTGGTACAGATTGCATTTAACTGTTTGTGTACTGATGAGGCTTTATTTGTTTGTTCCTAATGACAAAGATGTAGTTATTAGACAGAAGCCATAGACTGTGTTTATTTAGGGAAAATACAACTGATGCAGTTTTAAAGAACCAGCTTGAGTGTAAAATTATAGTGTAGCTTAGGGGACAAATATACTTTTTGATTTTTTCCCTCTACTTTCATTGTGACATATAGGTTTCATGCATGCAAACGTTCTGAATTATAATGCAAGATTCCGCAAGAAAGTGAGATATCCTTTCCCACAAGGCATGCTGGTGCTCCCATACTGCCTGAAACGATTCATCTGTGTGTACAAGCTTTCTTTACCTAAGTGCATCACCTTGCAACGTATTTGCATAATGCTTGCCTAGTAGCTGAACAATTAGCTGGCCAAAGTGAACAGAGGAGCTAAAAAGGAGATCCAAAAGGTAACACAAGGTACAACACAACTAAATAAGTTTCAGTAAACTTTTTGCAGTAGAGCTTTTGTTTTCAGAATATAATAGCACCCTGTTGCAGAAGCTCTGAGCAAATTGGGTTTTCGAGTTGAACTTTATTGATTTTCATTTTGTAAAATGTACATTTTCCTACATTCATTTGGATGCTGTGCAGCTGAAGTGGTTTTATCAGGTAATTCAGGCACTTTCTAAAGTCCTTTACAATTCACAAACAGACCAACAGGATGATTGTTTACGTGTGGGAGGGGCTGATCGAGCTTCCAAAAGCACAAGGAATATAAAGTCAGATTTCGACAGAATAACGTCACTGATAGAATGCAGGAGCAAAAGGAGGAAAAAGTTTTACGTCATTCGTCATTAAACTTTCTCTACTTTTACTTTTTAGGCCTCTGCTTGTCAACTGTTTACCCATAAAGAACGAAGTGTCTGTCTGCAATTACAAGCTCTATTTGAATACTTTTGAAGTTAGTAAACAAAACACAAGAGAGACTTGTAAAGACGTGGTATAGTGAGGAATAAATGATGGTACATAGCACAGAAAATAAGTAAAAAATCCCTAAATTTGACAACAAAGAGCTATAAAAAAATTATTAGTAGCAGATAGAGACATGTGAAGTCCATAATTTGCAAATTTAAAATAATTGAACTTTCTTAATCTAGTTGAGCCCTGCAATGGACTGGCGAGCTGTCCAGGGTGTATCCTGCCTTTCGCCCACAAAAGACTGCTGGGATAGACTCCAGCTTCGCCGAGACCCTGAACTGGATTAAGTGGTTAGGAAAATGAATGAATGAAGGAATAATCTAGTTGATGACAGCGGTCTGAAGGTAATAGATATATTATTAAAAGATGTGAAGTATTAAAAAATAATTAGAATAAAAGTGTGTTTATGGACTCAACTATGAAACAATCAGGAAAAAGAAACTAAAGAAGCAAAACCAAATGTTGTGTCCTAAACTAAAATTTTAAAGTCACTTTGATAAGAAATGGTAATGGAAAGGTGAGTTTTGGACATCTTTTACCCCCTTTTAACCATATTTTTGTGACAATTTTTTGGAAATGAGTAGCATGATGGTCTGGAGCAGCTTTCAGATCAGTTTTATTCCATGTTTGCACAAAACAACAGATTGAGACTTGTCTTCTTTCTGTATCCTGTGTGTTGTTTGTCATGTATAAAAAAAATAGTTTAAAGAAAATAGAAAAATAAAACATTTTTGAGGATAAATAGAGTGTTCCTTTTGAATAATGCTTTAAACCTTTATGAAGTGTGTGAACATTATCGCTGCAAAGGTTGACTGAAACGGGAAGGCCTGCAAATTTGCAATTTTGGCAGTTTGACACAGTCTGGCTAACATCTGTGCTCCAAGTTCCTTAAATGAGGGACTTAAGGTTGTAAAATGTTCATGTTAAGTTTAGGTCTCACACACACACACACACACACACACACACACACACACACACACACACACACACACACACACAAAACAGACAGGCTTGGTGAGCTGACGAGGACACAGCAGGAACATTAGAGATGCACTATTTAGCATTTTACTGAGACAAGGTGCTAAAATTCAACTGCTTTGTTAAAGTGAACAAATGACTATAATTCCAAATGTAGCCATGTGCTTTAGATTCTACATTAATATACTAACAATAAAGATGTATTTAAAATTAAAAATGTACAAAAATGTACATTTAATGTTTGTTTATTAGGATTACACATGGTTTAAAATGTGCATTTAGAGGTTGAATAGTTTGCAGTCCTCAGACAACACAGGCAGAGACTGCATGAAAAGTGGTGAGAATAAAGGAAAGACTGCTGTGCTTATTATCAGATGATGCAATCCTTGAAATTTCCCTGAGAAACATCTTTTCCAGAATGTTAAACTACATGATTCCAGTTTTAGTTGCCAGATAAAGTTCACCTGTATTAATGCTCCATATGATGTCATTAGTGCAGTTGTTGCCAGGATACAAATATCCCAACACACTGATGACATTCTCTAAAGGTTTTAGTCTACCTTTCCAAATGTTAGAGCTGAACATTGTTTTAAGACTTTGTTCACAATTTTGTTCAAATTCTGCTATTTTTATGTTAGCCATGTTTAAACTACTCAACAGTATAGCTGAGCAATAATGCGTTTGGCTAATATCTGCTCATTTCTGTCTATAACAACATGATTTCGAAGGTGTGATGGGATTTCAGCAATGTCTGCTCCCTGTGACTCAGGAAATATGTCTGCTAGTCTACAAATATGTAGCAGCTGAAGCTTAAACGCTAATTCCTTCCTCCCACCACAGAAAAATATTAGGCTTGTAACTGATTTATCTGTTCTGAGAGCTTTCAGAAGACGCTCCCCCTCCTCTCATCCTTTTAGATGAGAAATTCAAAGTCCCTCTATCCATCTCTTATTTCAGCATGTCAGAACTTGGAGTTATTAGTCTGCTAATTACCTCTCAGAAACCCTCATTTACCCCAGAATCCAATCACTCTGATTATAATGAGAAAATTATGATAGACTGAATTAAAGATAGAATATGGGATTGATTGGTCCACAAAGAGGCCAGGGAGACAAAAGAGTGGGAGAAGTGGAGGGTGATGGAAACAGAAAATAACCGACAGTGTGCAGAGACATGTGCTTGATAGGAAAAGAAGCAGCAAAGATGGATGAATGAATATTTAGTTATATCTTTCATCTAATAAAAGATTTATGTATTGAATCATGGCAAAAAGAAAAGTTGTTTTTAAGGAGTTAGCTCATCATGACTAATTAAAAGTTTATTTACTCAAAGCTGTTATAAGTGACCACAGACAGGCAGATGACATCAACCGCATTGTTTCACACTTCCAAATGAAAGACCCTGAAACACTCACAACTTTTCTATATCTGTTTATTCTCTTTATCAGGCTAATGTCCCAGCAACTCATTAGCATCCATAATCACACACCTTTCACCTGCAGGCATAGATTTCCCATGAGAATCTGTTATCTGGAAATATTGCAAATCATAGTGTAACTGAGTGTGTGCATGTATGTAGGTCTGGAATGATAGCATGTCCCAACAAAGAGCAATTCATGGGAGGATTAAGGTTTATAGTAGCCGCTCTGAGGAAATTAATCAAGTTTTAATGAGCAAGCAAAGTGGCATGACAGAAATAAAAGGAAATGATGCTCCAGAGAACAGTGGTGTTAATGCAAAAGGATGCCAAAATCGCTATGACAACAGTCTGAGCTGTACATACATCAGTTCACGCGTTTGAAATGCAATCTGCACATTGATCAGCCTCCGTCCATGTCAGCATGCTAACAGCAGCTGATACCTCCAGCTCCACACCTCTTTGCCTCCCTCTAACAGCCTCTATCACTCAACTCCCACCTCCCATCTTAAGATAAGCCAATCTTGAGCACATCTTGACCGTGTTGGGAGGAATAAAAAAAAAACAAAAAAAAAACCAAGAAAAACAAGCTGCTGCGGAGGTGCTGCCAGAAGCAAGGTGGCTAGTCAGGTGGGAGAGAAGGAAGGGGAGGGACAGTACGGGGGGGAGAGAAAGCACTCTGATAACAATAGGGAGGTGTGAGTACAGTGCTGGTTATTTTCAGGGGATGGGTGGCAAGCAGCGGTGGAAAAGCTGGGTACTCTTCTCCACAAAAGGCTTTGTGCTCTTATTGTCTTCCTGGCAGGGCTACCAGGGTGTCTGTGGAAAGAGTGATAAGAGTGAAATAAAGCATGATTCCATTAAATATCATCCCTCTTCGACCGGAACTGAAGGTGTTGTGTTGCTCTGTGCACGACTGCTTGGGAGGGAGAGAGAAAGCATTAAGCCATCCTAATATTGCTGGTTTCTTCAGGAAGTGTTTGCCAGTATAGTGTACACCCACATTTCCATTAGCACGTAAGCAGGATTAGATGCTGTCTGGATGGGTTTGCTGGTGCTGATAAAATGACTTGACTGGCATGTTCCATAGGATTACAGTATGTAGCAGCATCAGCCTTGGTCTGATAACCACTGCTGTCTTGCCACTGGACAACACCATTTGCAGTTTCGGTTACTTGAACTCAGAAGAGCTTCAATTACAGACACATTTCAGTGAACGATAGATTCATGTATTTATTTCCTGCCTGGAAAATGATTTCCGGCACAAGATGGCTTCTAATCAGTGTGAACCGGCTGGTGAAAAGATCAGGTGGCTGTGCAGCACAAGGCTGCTGGATTTACACACGCTGGGATGGCTGTCAGCAGCAGATAACCATGATGATTAAGGTGCTGATGATAGCCTCGCCATCTGTTTGTAATGTAACAACATCCGTTAATATGATGCTTTAATCCACAGCAGGTTGGAATGAAACCTTTCCAGTGAAGAGGCCTGACACTTGCATGCGTACCCTTTCACTTTGAACAGACATCTCAAGGGAAGAGAAAGGTATTGAGGTGAAGAAAGAAGGTGAAGGCAACCGATCAGTACATCATTATTCTTGCTAATAACATATTCACAGCACATTAATTACATTTTCCTGTGCATATATGAGTACTGCTTCGAAAGAGAGGTAAATAATATCTGTAAACAAGTAGTTGAGATGATATTTATTCCATATGTCATGGATTTCAGCCTGAGGTTAAAATTTTGACTGCATTTAAATCTTTATTTTCTAATCCATGATTTATCTGATAGTGACCTGCCTGCTCGGTGGAAGAGGTACTTATGTTATTTCTTGCATCTGCTTTTGTAACAAATATGTCATTTTAAGAAAAAAGTTACTCTTTCTGTTGTTACTGGTTTGGTCAGACTAATAAATGGTTCTCATAAAGTTCAAATTAGTTATGATGTAAATAGTTATAATGTAGAAATAACCCTAACCTTAAAAGGCTGCTAAAATGATATGCAAAGCTAAGTAAAGATAATATTTAAACACTTAAAACTAAAAATGAGCCAACAAATCTGTCTAAAATAGAATTACCATTAAAACAAGGGCAAAGACAACAGCTACTTGGCAGAAGGAAAATAAGTTAACTCATCTCTGAAGCTTTATGGGGCTGCTACCAATTTACCTGTGGGTAGTCAAAGGTAGAATAACTATTTGCTTACAGCACTAAAAGCACTGGAGTAAGAGCTTTAAGAGACTAAAAGGATCTAAATGAGAAATTATAACAGCAGGTATGCCTTGCCATCTGGTATCCTGAAGGGCATCTATAGAGTTACGCATCTCTCATCCTGAACCACAATGTTAAGGACCATACTTGTTTTCACTGCAGCTATCACTGCAAGGCACTACAGAGACCTGAACTGCTGAAATCTGTAATAATTCACCTCTAGTGTAACAATTATCCATTTATTAATGTCTGAGTGCTGCATATACACACTATTATTTTATGTTTTTTTATGCAGTTCTTGTTTCTTATTGGACTTAACAGCGTTCTTATAGTGTATGTGTGTGGATAGTTAATTATGTTCATTTTTTTTAAAGAGAGACGACAGTTTTCATTATACATGAAATGTGACAATAATGGCACTCTGATTCGGATTCTCACTTGCAGCCGTTTACACAGCAGGGTATAAAAACACAGGTCAAGTTAAGCTTTAAGCATTTAAACATAACACTTAAATGACAAGAAGCAGGAATTAATCCAACCAATGGAGCTGTGATGTATAAAACAAAGACCACCTCACTGTGATGTTAGTTGCAAAAATGCTAAAAGGACTGTTGAGATTATATATTTTTAAGGAATAATAGTCACTATTAAAGTTCCATCACATTTAGTCTGCACACACTAACTACATGAAATATTAGATAATGCAAGAAGTAGAATAAAGTCATTTTGTGTAGTTTTAGAACAGTTCATCGTTCCTCTGTGTGTGTTGTTGTTTTTCTTTTTCATTCTTACTTTATGCATTTCATCCCTGGCAATAAAGAGAGAAGAACTCACCATGGCAAGGAGAATAACATAAAAAGGTGTACATGCTCTTTTAATAATGGATGATAACTGTGCGGATAATGGCCAATTAGTCTTGCACAGTGTCTGCCTGCTACTAACCACATAAAACTGGAGCTTCATCCAGTAAATTTAGTTTCTTTTCTTGCCTTGTGCTTGGTTTTAATGCTTTTATGGTGTATAATTTGGGTAGGAGGAGGGTTTCCATGGCCCTTCCTGAGGACGGCTGCAAATGATAAAAATTATATATGGACACATATACATCCATCCAACATAGACATGCAGACCATGAATATGGTACTTTGCAATGTGATAATACAGCTATTTATTATTGCTTTGTGCAGCTTTTTTCCTGTATTAGGAAACCAATGATGGCAAAAACTGCACAGCAAAACAACAATCATTTATTCACCTCTGGAGATGACATAATACACATATACAGCCACACATGCTCATATTTATCCCATGGTAAGATAAATGACCTTTCAGTTGTGGTAGGATGGAGCTGTAGCTGGATAACCAAAGTGACATGCAACAACACAGATCTCCACAATGTGCTAATTGCTTTCATCACCTCAATTTGTCTACTCATTCCTATCACCAGATCTGTCAGCGCAGGCCAGTGGGGAGTACAGGGGTTCTTAGGTGCCGAAATGACAACAACTGTAAAGAACATAGGCAGCCTCAGGAGAGGGAGAGAGAAAGAAAGGCAGTGGGATACAGGACTGGCGAACAAGCAAAGTGGAATAAGGAGAATGTCGGTTAATGAGGGGACCTGCCATGACAGGAAAAAAGCTGTCTGAGTTGCAGAGTCTAGAAGCAGAAACATAGCCATGTCTCATTAAGAGAGGCTTCATCAAGTTCACAAAGAACAAGAGCTGAGAACAAGACGTGCCAGAGCTGAATACTGTCAACCTCACAGCCACATAGGATTAGAGACTATTCAGCAAAAGAGATGCTGAGCACACAGCTCATTCTTCAAACTGTCTTTTCTGAATATGACTAAGAACCACAAACGCATAACTTGGACTTAAACATTTTTTTTATCTTCAGAGCTGAAGAATGACTCTTCTTTCTGAGATGAGAAGAATATCTAACAGTGATGCAAGTTTAAGACACACATTTATTCCTTTGTAATAAACATTTCTAACACTCCAGAACCAAATGTGGTTGTAGCCTTTTGGACCATCATTTAAATGAACACAAATAAGCATTCAATGAAAAAAACTAATACATTTGTCTGCACAGACTCCTGCACCACTGTTATAAAACCAATACGAGTAGGAGGGTGTTAAATATTTAATAAATCCACATTTGTTCATGCCCCAAAATACAACTTGTATGGGCCCCTGCAGGTAGCAAGGTTGGAAAAAAACAACAGCTCATATGGGCATTAGTTTTCTCACTGGAGCAAATGTCATTATCAAATGTTGCCTTAGGGAGGAGGGAGGGTGCACAATTACACTTTACAAAAACAATTTACTTCAACTGTTTAGTCAATTCCTAGTTGGATTTTGGTAATGGCATTATTTTGTTCACAGCTGAGACTAAAATCCTTTTTCTTTTTAAAAAGCCATTTTCACCTTATTGGAAGGCATTTTGCAGGTTACCTCAGAAATAACACTCTGATGACAGTCTGACTGGCAAGTTTGCTTCGCCAAGAGGAACCTTTTGGATATGAAGCTCTTCTTGACTCAAAAATAGTATTATTATTATTACTGGAACACAGCAACAGATATGGAAAAGGGTGAACAGAGGAGGGAAATAAAGAATAAAAAGAGAAAAAAGAAAAGAGAGCAACCAAATACAAACCAACCAACCACAACATCTGCGCAATCAAACCCACAAAGAAATACCAGTCTACTGCATCTGTAAAGACAAACTAAATATACTAACGCCCCTAAGCAGACAATCATCAGGAGCACCTGCAGGAAGAAAAACTTAAAAAACCATGAAGAACTATTAACATAAGTATATGTGTGTGTATGCATGTTTATCCAATATCTTAATGTAGAGTTGTGATAAATGATAATGCAAATGCCACTGACACAGTACGGACCACAGGAGTAGCAGCCTGCCAGTCCGGCTCTGCACAGACCCCCAAGCATGAGATGGGACCAAGTGACCCCAGCTTCACAGCAACCTGCAGCCCAGAGAGCCATCCTCCACAGGTCGGTGCTGGGCCCAGTGGCCCCAGCCAAGCACCCCAGAGACCATGAAGGATTATAATAAGACTAATACCCTTATAAAAATGCACACACACACACACACACACACACACACTTATATATAAGTATATATATATATATATATATATATATATATATATATATATATGTATATATATATATATATATATGTATATAGATAGCTAGATAGATGTATACACATGCAGTCCATACATTCACTTTCACATATGACCAAACCTTTCTGCAATATTCCATCAATATCACTGCTGCTGCCTTACATTTATACAGCTTGATAAAAAAAAGTTTACTTACACTTAAATTTTAAGCATGATTTGGATAATATTTTGCTCAGTGTGTTGATATGTCAGACTGCATGCTGTCTGTCACTGCAATCACTGAAAAAAGGCAAAGTAGCTGCAGCTTTGCCCAAGTTCTACTGATTACACTTCTTTCCTATTTAATTTCTAGGAGAATAGGTCTTGGATGTTATTTTGCCAGTGAATGAGAGAGTCAGTCACCTGGAAAGAGACCAAAGTAAAGAGAGTGGGAGGGATGGAAGTGTGTGCTTTATGCCACTCATTGTACGAGGCGGTGAAGACATTTTTATTAATTCATCACTGTGTTCTGAAATGAAGCGGTGGGTGAGGCTGACTGGGCAAACAAACTCCACTGTCTGAGCAATATTATTATCATTACTAATAATGTGTGATAATTATAGCTCTATACCCCACTCTCCCCTCTCTGCATCCCTCCAGCACCCTTCTTCTTCCTTCCACTTCTCTGCTTTCCACCAGTACAGGCGGCAACCTGAATTGATAAATGGAAAATTAAAAAGCGGCGCTTCTGCAGGCAACGTCGACAGTTTGCCAGGGCTCTGCCGCCTGGCTGGATCGACAGTGGCAGCGGCTTGGCCCCGTTCATCCGGGGCCTGATTCATAATTAATGGAGGTTATAATTGCATAGTAAGAGCGTGAGCGACAGACAGCGAGTGAAAGAGTGGGAGGGAGAGATAGGAGTAATAATGAAGATTGAAAAACGCACACACGTTCACACACATGCATGTGCGCATCTGACATTTCGCACAGCTTTCATTTAGCCGTCCCCCTATTTCTTATGTCATTAACATTTACACACACATGCACACAAACATGCGCGCACCCCATCCACTGAATGGCTAATGAAGTCACTGTCCTCTGCTCGTCCGTTTGAAGGTCCCTGAAACAATAAATGAGGAGGTCCGCTGCTGACAGCACAGTTTAAAGTTTCTGGTAAGAACTACACTTAACAAAAAAATCCCCAATTTATTTCACTCCCTCCAAATAAAATATCCAGCTGAGTGATGAGAATGCTTTTTTTTCCCAAAGGAAACTTAAGTATACATCCATATGCTCCTGTAAAAAGAAAAAAATAATGGCCTACAATTAACAGAAAATCCCATAAATTAGACTTTACCAAAGCAAAAAGAGAACTTTGATTCAGAAAGTAACTAATACTAAAAAGCCTTGTTTAGTTTATTACAAGCCATTAGTTGTTACCATAGTAACAGTCGTTTTCTCTTGGATCCAGAAGCAGGAAAGGTCATGGGATGAATATTTTTATCTGCAGAAGAAAAGGTGACCCCATTCTTCCATGGATCTGTTGTGTGAACATGGCTGGCCAAATTACAAAGCTTTATCCACATTATCATGAGTATAAAGTTTGTTCTCATTATTTTCTACTTAAATACATAAAGAGGCACAGCCTTTTTCACTAATAATGCTGATTAGAGCATAAAAAAAGGCCTCTGTGTGTGTTGGCTTTTTTATTTTTTTATTTTTTTAACTGATAAGAAAAAATACAAATAATCAAAATTTAAAAAAAAAAACAAAACCAAAGAAAAGCAAAACATGGCAATAAACGCCAAAGTCAATCCTGAATGGCTGCTAAAGTGCAGGATTTTGATGCATCGCTGTTCCAACAGACCACGCTTGCATTAAAAAGATTCGACACTGAATAAAGTTTTGCACAATGACTGATTAATTTGAATCAGGTGTGCTGGCCTTAAAGGACCGCCAATGGACACCCCTAATATAGTGAAACATACTGGGACAAAAAAAAAAATACTAGTTTATCATCACAACCAGAAAAATACAGACGATCATAACTAAAACCTATCCTCTAATAACCACAAAACACTTCTCATATAAAAGCTCCTTTTCGAGGCCAACACACTTCATTCACACTTTCAGGGACTCACTCCATTATCTGTATCCGTATTTACTAAATGCCGTCAGGGAGAAACAACAACAAAGTAACCTTTGGTCTCCTTGACTCCATCGGTTTCACTCTCAATGAGATTTTTGGGGGGGGGGGGGGGGGCGAGGGGTTAGAAGCTATTGAAGCTGGAGAGATGTAGGACTTCACTGAGGATATGAATTAGAAATATTCATTATTCATTAGCAACCTTGAGGAGGTAATGAAGGCGATGCATGGAATGAAAACGACATGAGAACAAAGAGTGGAGGAGGGGCTACAGGACACTTATTGCTGTCATGTTGCAATCACCTGAACAGCTTCACAGCCGTGTTGTGTGTGGTATTCACAAGCTAAACATGAAAACAGACGAAGGAGTGCAGATTCCTCACAGGATCTTTTTAAGTAACTACAACTATAGGCAATCAGCAGGTACATATTTGGGTCAATCTTTCCCCTTCCTTGCACCAGCGCTCGCCATGGATGACTGAATTTTGTTTCAGAAGCACCTGGCAGCATGCCTCTGATTTTCATACTGAATAGGCACAGTCAAATTCTTAGCTGTTTATTTTTCCTACATTTTAAAGCCTTAAGCTGTATTTCTACTTGAGAGGTTAATGCACTGCATGCACTACACGAAAGGAGCTCGGGGCAGGCACGTGGTGGCATGCAAATTTGTGAGAACAGGCCCCCAACCTGCCTGCTCAGCCATTACATTTCCATTGTGGTTTAGAATTCAGTGAATTCACAAGGTGATGTATGGATGAGGCCTCAGCTGTAAGCTTGAGTCAAATTTCCAGGGGTGGAAATGTGTCAGTAAAATATTTTGATTTCTGTATGGGGATGTCTGTGAGCCCCACAGCCTGGTGATCTTCTTCTTGCTTCTGACAGGTTGCTATTTTTTAAGCACATACTCTAGTTTCATCATGAAACACCAACCAAGAGATGTGCAGTAAATTTTCTGCGGTAAGTTAATTTTCCTTACCGAATGAAAGCACTGAAAGTGGTCCTCCTGGGGAATTTCCTGCAATTATGCCCTTTAAATCCATATTTCGTTTGTTGATGAAAAACCTAATCAGATCCTAAAACATTTAGCTGATATCAAGCATGACTGCTACTTTTAACAGAAGTTAAAATGAATCTGTTTTAATCATAGAAATTTGCTTTGTAAAAGGTTGATAAAGTCAGACCAGATTGAGATCATTTTCCTTTGGCAATGCTGTGTGTGACAGAGAGTTTTGAGGTTTTGCTGGCAGTCGGATTTAACAGGATTTGTTCAAAAGTATTTGTTAATATTTCATCCTTTGAAAGCTTGTATAGATCCTCTCAAAGGCGTACACGGGGACCACTGGCAGATGATGACAAATATGGAGATATGAAGCTTGCTCTTGACATGACATTTTTATTTCAAATGCTGATTTAAAATTAAATTGTTCTCTGAAAGTTGAAATTCTGAATAATTCTTCCATTCACATGGCTGTAGTTTTGACCTCAAATATTTCAGTAAAGCTACCTGTGAATGGAGACTTGACTCAGCTGCAACTATCTGAATTTCTGGTGATATTTGAGCCTTCTTTTATCCCTCCACTTCACGCTTTGAATTCTATTAGTACTAAGAAATGACTTACACACACAAATGTTGAATGATTGATGGCGTGACAGATTGGTTAGTGCATGCTTTTAGGGAGGGAATGTTGGGAGATTCATTTTCTGTCAGCTGAAGAAGCTAAACATCAAATCCCTGTGCCGTCTCTGCTCGTTCACCTGAGTGACCAGTAGAGTCAGAAAGCTGCTGGAGGATATAGCAATGGTTTGTCTGGTTATGTTTCCGTTCTATATGCCTTGTTCCTTCCCGTCTCTGTGGATTAGCCTCTCCTTTGGGGACACCTGTGGCAATCAGTAACTGTTGATTGGTGTCTCTTTCACTTACTTGATCTGTCTTTTTGATTCTTGTCAACAACGATCCTTTCCATATACTTTTCCTCTCTTCGGCTCTCAGTGCCATCCAGCATCAATGCACATTCCCTCTGCAATCACTCACTGATAAATCACTGCAATGATCTCCTCTGCCCTGGAAATCTTTAACCCATTCCTAAGGACTCTGGCTGCATTACAAAGCTCCAGGACCACTGCACAGTGAATAACAGAGCCTCTGAAGAGTACTGCTAAGTTTTTAAACAGCCTTATTCATATATTTGGTTCCACAAAATAAATCGAGAATAGCCAACCTGTTTTAACATTGGCCGGTATTTATTGATTAACTGTTCAATACCTGTAGCTATCATTATCTTTTTAAACTATGAATGTGACACTTCCTCATTAGTCAGACAACCTCAAGAAAAGAGCAAAATAATGCCAAATATATTTTCAAAATTCATTCATTCATTTGTTTTCTGAACTGCTTAATCCGATCAACAGTCGCGGGGGAGTTGGAGCCTATCCCAGCAGCCTTCAGGCAAGAGGTGGGGTACGTTCAGGAGAGGTCGCCAGTCTATCGCAGGGACAATTTAGATTAACCAATTAACCTAACATGCATGTCTTTGGACAGTGGGCGGAAGCAGGAGTACCCAGAGAACCCACAGATACACGGAGAGAACATGCAAAAGCACAGAAAGTCCACCGTTTGAGCCTTTCTTGAGCCATTAAACACATTTAGTAATCATGGAACCATATTTATCTGTTTATGATCAAGGTATATTATGTTCCAGAGGATGATTTGTATTTACGTTTTATATTAGTTTAAAGTTATGTTTCCCCCAAAGCACAATGTACACAAAGACAATCAAAATCCTTTGGAGGAGGTTGTAATGAAGTGTAGTCACAAGGGCATTCAGTGTGGCAGACACTGCATCAATACATGGGGACTGAAGATGTGACCCAGAAACAATGGAAAAAAAATACAATCTACCACTTGTAGGCCAACTTCAAATGTCTTTTGGTTTTATTGATCTGGTGAGTGTGTCAATTTCTGCTCAAGTGCTGTTACAGCCTGATTTTAGAGGCTCTTAATAAAACCACAGTACTTGCTGGGTAAACAATTCAATGTTTTCTTTGCTATTTGTCTGACAATTTCAGAGTATGTTTAAAACACTTCTACAAAACTAGACCTTTTAATCACAGAAAAACTTAAGAAAAGCTGGTGAACTTATTTAGTATTTCATTCAACTACTGAAGGACATGAAAAGAAATCTATCACTTGTTGTGAAGTGATTTTATTTCTTTGATACAGTATATGCGTAGATGTGATGACATGAGCTCTTTTAGATAATAAATTTGAATAATAATGGATTTGATTTATATAACACTTTTAAAGGCACTCCAATCACAACAATGAATTCATTGTTCATTTAGTTTACATTCACGCACTTGTGGTGAGATACTTTGTGTTGTTGCAACTGCCTTGCGCAGACTGTAGAAGTCATGGCTGCCAACTGGTGCCAATGGCATCGCCAACCATCACCAGACATTCATATGCAATCCTACATCAGTGTTGCTGTCACTATATGGATATGAATATGAAAGTTATCCCAGCCTTAGTTTGCTCTAAGAGGTGTGCAGTCTTAGGTATCTCACAATTTAATTGGATGTCAATTCAGGGTGCTACAATTAGATTATAAAATATTGTCAGGATTTTCATGCATTTTTTTTCCCACATTAAAGCTAGGGGTAGGTAATGTTGGGGAGCAAGCAAGATTTTAAAGTGGCACCCTGTCTTGACCCCCCCCCCCCTCCTCTCTCTGGTTTTGGTCCTTGCATGATCCAAGGCTTTTTTATAAAAAATGAACAACTCCATTTTGGTCCGAAAGTTTGGACTGGTCAGAGTTTTTGTACATTTACAGTAAACCTAGGGGTCTAAATATATTTCTTGTTGTTTATGACTACAAAATGTATAGACTACTATCAGGATGAGTAACCACTTTACCCAGGGTAAAAAAAAAAAAAATGTCTCTGAGCAATATTACCTACCCCAGTTTTGAAGTTTTGTTTCTCACTCTGAGGCTACCTTATACTACTTTATACTCCATTCAGTATCCAGCAATTCAAGTTACCAAGCAAATTTATCTCCATTGTCTTATTTTTGTGGAGCCATAAATAAACCATATTTTGTCCGTAAATGTTCCTCTGGAATCTTCAGAGAAAATGTGTTAGCACCAGTTAGGAACAACAATTATGTGACAGAGCTGCTGTCACATAATTGTTTGTAGTATTAGCATTAGATTTTATATTGGCTTTGAAAAACATACATATGGAGTAAATCTTGTCCAGGTCTTCTCCTTTCCATAAAAACATAAAAGCTTTCAAATGCTAGCTTTCAAACCCGATGAGTAAATCTCATGCTAACAGTAGCTGCAAGGCTAGCAGCTAGCTTCTTGCTATCTTTATTGCTTACTGTTTGCTGCCTGTACTGATCTTCCTCAAGTGTCTGGATGGTAGTGTGACTTTTAGCTTTTTGCCCCACGTTACAGTTGCTTTTTTTGTCATTTAATTATAATGAAAAATAATTGTTTTTGAACATTTACGACTTGCAATTAAATCAAAACACTGAGATGAATTGATTTGTGAATTGAACTAATCTAATTGACTGTTAGAAAAATGGATTATCAGCTTAAACAGGCAAAATAAATAAATACATATAATATTCATCTCAAGTCTAGAAAAACTTTATTTCAGTTACTTGTGCATGAAAATCAAGAGGTTACGTTCGAGCTATGTGGTTAGGATTATGCCTAAAGCAATAAGTAAGGTTTAGCCATAAATAACTAAACATTTTGGATTATGGCTAAACTAAGAGATCAGGTTTAAACATCAACAACTAAGTGGTTAGGATTATGACTAATCCACGAAGTTATGTTTAGGCATGAACTAAAAAAAAAACCTTAGGAAAAAACAAAACAAAAAACATTACAACTTGTCATAAAACAGAACCTTCCAAACCCTCCATTTCTAGTCCATGTTTTCATCTTAAGTTGACAAAAAAAATAAATAAATAAATAAATAAAAAAAAAAACTAATCAAAATGATGGAAACAAAGTTCTTAGTCTGTATGTGTGTAAAAATTACATTAATATAATGAAATGTGTACTGGACGGTTGTCCTCTGACTGCCTGGATCTCCTGTACTAAGCTGCACTGTCAATCACTGTAATAGAAAGGGAAAACTCAGGCTAAATGGCTTATAATGGGATATGACTGGGGAAACCTTAGCACTGACCTCACTAACCACTAGTGCAAACCAGTGAAGAGAGAAAAGCTCCACTGCTCTCACTAAAAGCTACCAGGTTGTTCAACAATGTGTAAAAGTAAATCTGGAAACTAACCCCAAGCACTAAGGATAAAAAATGAACTGCTAGATGTACACAACCAATAATTCTATCACAGAAAAGTGAATATCTACTGACCTGAGTGTGGAACTTGTAGGAAAAAATAACAATGATATTAATTATGGCTGCTGATTACACTAATTAGCCGAACAATCGTATGACTGACTCCTCTCAGGAAATTTCCTTTTTGCTTAACATATTACCAGAGCGGCTGACATGCAGCAGTGCAGCATCGTTATTTTTATTACCTTAAAGAATATGTTTTATGAAAAGAGGATTAAACTTGACCTACAACGCCAATGGCATTTGCTTTTTATATTTATTGCTCAACAAGTAAAAAAAATAAATCATTTTAATATTCTGCAAAGAACACACGATGTGCTTGGATAAATTTGTTCCTTTTATAAGTTTAGCACACATTTAGCCAAACCAGACTATTTACTGCAGTCATAGTTCAGTTAGCTGACAGTGAGGAGTGTAGTTGTGAACAGATAAAGCCTATAACGACATTTGCCATAAATTTAAACCTATCCCTTGTTCAAAATTCCTTTGCTACTACACAGAAGAAAAAATAGTATACCATGGAAATGGGAATATTCACTGTTAACATAAATATATATCATTCAATAAGGCATTAAAAAAGTGTATGTTGGAATAACATAGTAGGATGTCATCTGCCATTGTTCACGTTATATTGCAGTGTGAATTGAATTAATTCCAACAGTGACTCAGAAAGTATCCCCCTTTATTGGGTGTAATTATACGTGGGCTGATGCAGATTGAGGTTAATTCTTTAAATGTTTTTGCCTTACGTAGCATCAATTGCCAACTGCACAGAACTACTCCCCAGCATTAGTCCAAATGAATATGTACAGGTAAATCAATTGAGAATACATTTCACATGGGAGTAAATTTAATCTGAGGAAGAGTTTCAAGTTTGGAAGAGCTGGATATAGAAACAGACAGATGATAGATAAGGGGAAAAAAGACAAGAGCAGAGCCAAAGATTAATGAATAGACAGGCTGCTTGTAACGCAAGAAAATGAAGATGAATGATTCCTGGCTTCAGAATGAATGAATCTTTTCATTAGAAAAAGTATAAAAACAGAGGAGAAACAGGGGAGAAAAGGACAAAGCAAGAGACGGATGAGGGACAAAGGCAGGGTGGTGGTGATGGGGTGTGTGGTGTGGCACAAGAGGAAGAAGGAGGAGACAGATGAACTGTTATAGATGGAGACAGAGGGACAGTTTTTAGGGGTTTGAGACATATGCATGGCAATGAGGAAAGACAGGAAGCGCCTGTGATGGATGGGAGGGCCAACGCAAGGTTACAAGACAGGAAGAGAAGTTGACAACGTCTGGACTGAAGCACAAGATCGAGGAAGATGATGGTGAGGTGGGCAGAGGTGCAACTGCAGTAAGACTGAGTTGGGATAAGGAAAGAGTTGGAGTTTAGAAAAGCTGCTTATTAGAAAGACAGAAAGGAAGGAGGGTTGAAAGGGGAGGAACAGGCGAGGAGAGGAAGGTGTATTCACTGAGACAAGCTGTCACAACGGGAGCTGACTGTTCAGCTTGATGGTCTGAACTGGCCTGACCCACACAGCCCAGGATGCGGGGGGGCTGAGGAATGAAGAGAGGGCAGGGAAGGGGCTGGAGATGAGGAGATGAAGATGGGGAGGACAGAGGTGGAGATGGAGAAGCAAAGGCACACTGTGAAAGAGAAGAGGAGGCTTCTTGAGGAGCTGCAGTCTGGCCTGTCTGGCTTAGGATACCACCGAGACAGAAGTTTAAAGGGATAGATGGATGAAGTAGGATGGCTTGTCTGTGCTGATGAACTACTTTCTAGCAGGCAGAGAGTGAGAGATGCAATGAAGGGTAAGAAACGAGGGACTGAATTGTCAACAAAGAGATTTTCATGGACTGACTTAAGCCAGATTCACACATCAGAATGACTTAAGTCAAATAAAACACTTCAGTTGGGGGGGGGGGGGGGGGGGGGGGGGAGCTCTGCAAAGTGTTTGCAAACAAGCTGCAAAACAGGAAAGAGCCAGGCTAGAATTTTTGAGGGCCATGTTAATATTAAAGAAAATATATTAAATTTCTTTTTTTTTTTTAAAATAATGTTAATAATTAACACGTGTTAATAATTAAATTATTTATTAACACGTGTGACAAAGATGTACACCGGATACGACATTTTGCTGTCAAAAAATAATTCTGTCATGACATCTCTTAATACAAATGGACATTAACTTAACACGCTGCATTTTCAGTGCTATAGAATAAAATATAGGAGTTCTGGATACCAGAAGGTCATACTTGAAAGACTGGGAACTGTGGTGCTAAAAGTAAAAAAAAAACAAAAACATTTGAAATAGTATCCAGAAGAACTGCTTATATTACATATTAACATCTTATGTTAGGTTAAGAAGTGTCTGAACTTCAGACACTGCTGTCCCCAAACTGGCCAATGAGAGTCTATACATGCTGATCCTTCAACTTTTAGCTGAACCTTCAGCGACTGAGTAACAAACAGCTTGACAGGTAAAACTCCAGTGTGTAACATTTAGGGTCATCGGTTGGCAGAATCCAAATTTTATCTTTATCCAGACACTTTACACAGCTGCAGTGCAGATTGTGTCAGGATAAACAAAGTTATCGTATGCTATTTTAAAACAACAGTGTGGATGATCAGAAATGAATCCCAAACCTTCCCTTCAAACATCTATTGTATTTATGATATCACTTCAAAATCTTTAACTTGGGGGGAAAAAACAATGTTGTTGCCATTTTCTTACGCCATTAAATTCATTTGGTTTCCTCAATAAGCTGGAATAAGTTCCCCTTTAAGACTTTTTTCTTTTACAATTTTCCAATGTAAGATTTCAGTTTTTCATCAACAGAGAGAAAAATAAGTCAGTATTAAAAGGACACAGATGGTTTCAGGATGTCCTTGTTGAATATTTAAACTTTCATCTGGCATTCAAAGGGGTTGATAACAACAGCAACAACTTACTTTTTTAGGACTAAAGGACTAGTCGTTTAGGACTAACGACTGACGTAGCAATTAAACACAAAATAAAAATGTCTAAATGAATTTCTAGGCTCTGCAGACAAAACAATCGTCTGGTAAATTAATCTTATTTATTGAACATAATAAGAATGATGAAGCATAGAATGGAAAAGGACAAGTCCTTTAGTGTTAGTAAGGATAAAAATGGTTGGAGGAAGATGAGAAGAGGCCAAACAGCAGAAGGCTGGAAAGGAGACAGTAGGTTGGGATGGGAAAGACTGAATCCTGGATTGGATTTTCCAGCAGTGAAACCTTCAGCGCAGAGGGAAAATACCAAATTGCATCTCCTCTATTCTTCCTCCTCTTCATGCACTTCATTTCAGCCTGGAAATCAGCTGCTAAAAAAGCTGTGTGACTTTCTGAATAGACATTTTTAACTCATGAATACTTGTGGCAAGGTGGAACATAATCACCGCCTTTGCACCCCTCCCACATGGTTGTTTCCATCTTCCCTGGGAGATGTAAAGCAAAGCTGAGCAGGATGACTGAATGCGCACAGCTAGAAAATTGGTTTGGGAGTCAGGATGTTCTTTCAGAATGCATGTGAATTTACACACACACGTACACAGTGGGCCTGCACAGTATATGAATATTATTGGGGGAACAGAGGCTCCTTAGAGTATTTCACTTCAGCTATATTCATGTCATGCATTATCCATGGTATAGCTAATGCATTTCTGAACACCATCCTCTACACTCACATCTTAAAGAAGCTAAATCTGCTTAACATGACACCTAAACAGTTCCTGTCATGTTCTTTTTGAAAGTATCATGTATATGTGGTGTCCACCGTTTATGTGAAAAGTTTAAGCAGTTTTGAGATTAAGGCAGGCAGTAAGAATTCCTTGTCACCATTTGCCTGTCAATAACACCTTTGTAGAGCTCTAAATGTGGCAGTAATTTGAGGATCTGCTGACATCAACAAACCTGCATGCCAGCCAAAAAGGAGAGTGAGGAGGGAGGGAGCAAAATAAAATAAACAAACCCCCTCATCTTATTCCCATATCAGGCCGTACTCAATTTACCACACTCACATTGAAACAGGGAGGGTAAAAGCGCTGCCAAGTTGTCAGATCAGTTGCCAATTCCAATTTACTTTTTCCAACACTCACAGCAGCTCAAAGCAGATTCGGAGCCAGCTCATTTCTGCAAAGTCACACAGGCTTCTTATGTTTACACATGTACAGAAACTCCATCCTTTGGATCATTTTCTGTTTTCTAAAAGACGCAACAAACAGTCTTGATGCTTTGCTCATAAACAATGATCTTTCGGTCAGGATTTCTGTGCACGAGCCAAGGAAGGAATATTTTATTCATTTAATGACTTTAATCAGTTCAAATTAAAGTTTTTTTCCCCCTTTGTTCGTTCTATAATCTCTTTCTTTCAATTCAGCCAAATTAATGAGCGCTTGTTTCCTCCTAATTCAGATGCAAAGAAGCAGAAACATATTCAGGGTTGCAATGGGGGTCAGATGAAGTGGAATAGAAGGATGGATGCCTTGCAAGCAAGCAGTGCCTATAAAAAAAAATGTATTCTAAAGACATAATTATGTTTTTACTCCTGCCAGCAATTTATTTCTTGTTGCACTAATATAAGGTTCTACAGCCATACATGGAAAAATACTGTGTGTTGCATTGAAATGGCAGAAACCACAAACAAACTGAGTCAAAACGCAGAAAGCAATTCTTACTTAAAGCACTATGAGCATTCTCTAGACATTCAATGTAGACTCTGGTCTTTGCAATGGCATTTAAGTGAAAAACTAAGCTTTATCTGGAAGTCAGCTCGCTTCATACTGCAAGGACGAACCGACAACACAGAGCTATAAATTTGGAAAACAGCCCTCTAAGGGGGAGGAACTTAGAGCACTCTCCTCCAGGACATTATCAAAGTGCTACATCTTCAAATATCAAGTGCTTGTTTAACATCATGGTAAGATGTCATGTCAGAGATTTACTTCTGGCACTACACAACACTGGGGTCCTTAAAAATGGAAAATACACATGAGAGCGAGAAAAAAGTATTTCTCAACACTTCTGGTTGCTGAGACTGAATATATGACAGATTAGTGCTTAAATCAGTGGAGTCCCTCAGAGAGGGAAGCTGCAGCTGTTTCTGTGCTGGGTGGCGAGGGAGTCAGTGGATCATACATCACGCCGTCTTCTTGTGGGTTAGACCCCAGG
This sequence comes from Telmatherina bonti, assembly GCF_933228915.1. NCBI lineage: Eukaryota > Metazoa > Chordata > Actinopteri > Atheriniformes > Telmatherinidae > Telmatherina > Telmatherina bonti. The sequence goes on from NC_136616.1 coordinate 27,878,682, forward strand.
GTGCCGTTGCACTTATACTTAAGACAGCGATGTATATGGATGGTCTCATAGCTGCAGGCTAGAATACATTACAGGCAACTTTCTGCTGTCCCTAAGCGGACAGCTGTGTATCACTAGGCATGCGAGAGTGGGGACACACTCGCTCAAAAATGGTTGGGAGTTTTCCACACACATTAGCTCCATTTAAGTCGCAGACACAGGTTGTCTTTGGCTTGCTGGCTTTGTTTCTGTTATGCATGTTTTCTGAGCCCTACCCCCTTTTGCAACTGTAGCTAAACCAGTTAGGCTAACAATTCCAGCATGGTGTATGATAATTACGGCCGATTTGCCAGTAGTTTTCAAATAAAGGGCCTTCTGTTTCACACGAAATGAAGCAAAGCGGATTTATTTCGGGCCACCAAAATACTGTGTAAGGTGGTGGAAAATACTTTCCCCAGTAGATTTTGTAGCTGAAGGTAATACCAGAACATTTACTCAAGTTTTTATTGATTTAACTTAATACAGCAACTTGAACAGGGTTGTAACTGCATGGATATGATGGCTACATATGTTTCCATGGGGCACGGCAATAAACCAGTCTTGTGGTACTCTAATACAAATAAATGGTAAACTTAAAAAAAAAAAAAAATACTGCTGACAGCAGAAGGAATAGTTGGGCTTGCCTACATGGAACAAAAAGATATTCTCATGAATAACTTTAGCAAAAGCTGTGCTAGTTTTAAGCAAGTTCTGACATATGTTGTTTCTATGCAATGGTGTGGGCAGTTTGGGGAGAAAAAGAAAAGGCTTCCAACCGGCTCCTCTGGTCTGCATGTCTAAGTGCCCTAGGGTAAGATGTTGATGCCCCCGATATGTCATCAGTGCATGAGACTGTGTTTGACTGAGCGAATATGGTTCGTAGTGCCCAAAGCTGTGAACAGCAGCAAAAACTAAAAGAAAAATATATAAAAGAAGACAATGTAATATAAAAACATTAGAGAGAAGAGAAATTATCTTTTATTGATGCTGTGTTTTCTGGATGGGGAGAGCCAGTTGACTCTACCCCTCCCTTCTACAAAATATGCCCTACAGCTCAGGACTATCATCCAAATTGAAATTTATTCTCAAATGCTTCCTTGATCCGCAGTTCAGACACAGTTAGTTGGTAATAATTCCTTGATCCAATTTCATTGCAAACCAAAGATTAAAAAGTATCGGCTGGAGAACCCAATCAGACGGGAACACGGCAGCATCACAGCCAGTCACAAGTCCAAACAAGGTGCGAGAAATTTCTACATCACATTTAAACTCAATAACTCTGGATTTCATTGTTTTAAGTTTTCAGAGGCTAACACTAAGGCTGATAGTTGGTATTTACAACAATTCACTGATAGTTAAAAGTTTTGTTTTTTATAAATGGAAGCTTTTAGCATTGCATACTGGAGCTGGGTCCATATCATAACGGTACATCTCTGTCATGCAAAGTGACAATAATAAACATTCACTTTTGGTATTACATACCCAAATCAAGTGGTAGGTATGGCTGAAGCTGGTTGATTTTTTATTTATTTTTTTTTATAAATATCTAACAAGATTCATGATAGCCACTGAAACCACACAGTAAAAGAGGCTGTTAGAGGGCTAAAAAAAAAAGCAGTGAATGAGTGATACATGCTTATTTTTTCTCAATTACTGAAAAGAAAAAGTGGCAATTTGTCATTTACAGAGTAAAAATGTTTTGCCATTATAATTCTGAAGTACAGCAAAGTTCAACTTGGTTTTGGAATTGAAGTTGTGTCGAGAATGTCATTAAATATCATCTTACAAATCTGAATAGCTCAACAAATGAGGTGTTTTTCCTCCAAGACAAAAGGTGACCAGACTGTGTTTTCTCATAGTCCATTTGGTAGTTACTTCAGGCACAAAAAGAAATCCTCTTCGGCACATTTTTCATGTTTTCATGTCAAATCAGACATCAGATATTTTAATTAGCTCTTGCATTAATTTTAATATTGTTTTGCACAGGCAAAAAATAACATCCTTCAAACTTGATACTGTGTATCAACCTTACTGGGGTCCATGCACCGAGTCATTTTATCTGTTTATAAGCCACCATCAGACCAATGTCATTTATAAGATGTCAAAGTTGTTGTTGGTTTTCCCTAAATCTCTACCTTCTGGATTTCAAAGAGATCAATAAACATAAAGTTGCGTTAATTTCTAATTCAAGATTCAACTATTACAAAGACTCCTGTTTAAACAGATATATGAGGAAATAATGCAATGGGTTTGTAGACTGAATGAAAGATTTTTAAGATGTAGTAGAAGGATATGCATGCAAATATATGCAGATGGATCATAAACAATCCTTCCTGATGCCTTACCTCCTCCTCCAGACGACTGTCAATGCATTCAGGTTTGCATCTGAATCTGATCTGAATGAAAAACTCACTTTTTTTTTTTAGTTATTAATTTTGACTTAGTGTGGAAACTCAGACACAAACACAAAGCTTCATCCAACAAATCAAGTATGTGTTCATTTAATGTGTGCTTTTAGATGCTGTTATGTTCAACAAGTCTGCAGTAGATAACCAACCATGAAAACAAAAAACAATAATGTGCATTGTGACACAGGAGCTCAAGCTTGTTGTGGCATCACTTTAGAAGCGCCATCTGCTTCATTCCACTGCTGAACAGATTGCAGTGCTTTCAGCTAAGAAAATATTAACTACTTTCATGAATGTGTGTCTATGAATGTGCTCCCACGCACATCCATCCACGAGGCAGCACTGTTTGAGGAACAAATAAACGTTCATTATCATCAGCCGTCTTTGTTTGCGTCCAGCCGTGTTTGAGTGGGCATGTCAGGGCTGCAGAAAGTAAATGCGGCAGAAAGATACACAGCTGGGTGCAGCCTTCCCTTTAGGTTAGCGAGCGCAGCTCATTCAGGCCTGCTGATTGGCAAAGGGTTGGTTCCCCTGGATAGGCTGATTAATTCCTTAATTAGCTCCAGCAGCTCCTAATGAGATGCCTATACCGCTTCATCCTTGATCAGAGGAGGAGAGCAGCAGAAGCACTGGTGGATTACACGCACACAAACACTATTTCCACCTACACCCACCTTGTACATATTCATAAACTGTTTCATCACTGCCACATAAGCTAACAGCAGTGGAGAAAGTTTTGGTCGTGCTGAAGTGCTTGTTTGCACACACACACTTATCTGGCCGGTTGAAGGATGTAAGGTTTTCAATTAAAGCTGAAAGTCAGAGTGTGTAGGTGTTCAAGACAATTGGATGGGGTTAACACGGGGTTTCAAGCTCTTCATTTGCAGCCCGACTCCACAGAAACCAGCTGGAGCTTATTTGCATCCACTCATCTTTCTTAGTGAGTGAAAAGATGACGCTAAATACGGTAATTAATGTATTTAAAGGTTAGTACCATGTTTACTCCGATAGTTAGCCTCTAATCTTCTGTGTGCGTATGTATTTGGGGAAAGTGACGCCATAATGTGGCTTCTGTATCTGAGAAAGCAGGTGGAGAGGAAGAGGAGGGGCCTGGCTGAGGAAGAAGAGAGACAGGAAGTGGATGTGTGGACCAGAGAGGAGGTGGAGCAGCAGGCAGAGGAGAGCAGGTGTAGCATGGCTCCCACACTGCTTGCAGCATCTGCTGCTGGGCCAGTGAGTTACTATGATCATCCCTGCGTTTGGCACGTGTTTGTGGAGAAGAGTGAACTCCACGGACAAGTGAACACTATCTCTCTCACTACTCTCCCAGGGCTCCCTCCCCCCCTCCTGCTTTATCAAACTCCCTATCCCGCAGTCCTTTCCCGTCTCATTTTATTATGTGTGTGGACATGTGTGTGTACGCTACAGCCAGTTGTCCTATCACCTTTGCCATTATCCTCCTGTCAATCACAGCAGCATGGGTCAACCATGCCCTCGATACAAAGAGGTTCTGTCCTTGACCTCGTCCTCCCTCCAATGCAAATGACTAGTATTCATATTGCTGGTAGGAAAAGATGTGTGCCTCTAACATTAGCAACAAATCACGCACTCTGTCCAGCCCTCAGGCGCTATGGAAGGTAACTGTAATGGGTTAATGTAGTGGTAGTGTCAGCATGGAGGAGTGGAATAGTGAGGGTGAGTGAAGATACAGGGAAGAGGAGGGTAGATGGACCATTGTTTTCTAAAAAAAAAAAAAAAAAAAAAAAAATCAATGTGAAGGTCCAAATCCTGGATGAGCTAATGTTTGCTTGGCCAAAAGGGATCTGGCTACATCCTGGAAGAAAAAATGTTTCAGCCTTTTGCTCATGTGATATTGTGCATGTAGCTTTAAGTGCCTTTTTACAGCTGCATTTTTTGCAAAGCCAATTGCTAATAGTTTGCATTCACAACTCAGTGCATGCTACGTCTTTACATGTGGTACTGTGCAAAGTCTTCAGACATCTTTACATATTACAAGCAGCATATTTGGTAGGACACTTCAACCCTTTCAGAAAATGTTTCTGGCAATTTCTTTAAGTCATGTTCAAACATAGTTCGCCTGGCTTCTTAAAAGTACACGTTAAAGCTCTTCTTTTAAATGTGGCTGTCTCTTGTTTTGTTTCACGTCAAAATGATTCCTCACTGCTTTAAAATTGGTGATAGGCTGTAAGAGACTCCTCCACAGAGCCTCTTTGTGGAGGATGTTTTACTCCACAAGGCTTGTTTCCACTGATTTTCATGCTAATTCTGGTGTTATTAGGTAAACCTATCTGTTCCTCTCTCTGTTTCTTCTTGTTTAAAAGACACAACTCTTCATTTCACTCTTCTACAGAGATGATATCTGACAAAATTCCAGCTAAAAGCAATGGATCAGCTGAAGGAACAGATGGATCCGGTTTCAGATGTTGGAAAGCTGTTGATGTGCTTATTTTGTGTAGGTCAAACTGTTATCTTTGCCTTGATTGTTGAAATGGGAACAAATTTTATGAGTCATCGTGTCAAGCTGCTAATAGTTGCCTAAAAGATATTAGTTATTAAGCTGTGTTTTCCATTGACACTGGATATGAATGGTTCCCAGTTAAGTATTTCAGGACTTAAATAATATTATAATCTTCTGAAAAGGTAAAAATACTTAAAGACATTTATTAAGTTGAGACCACATTTTAAAAATGACAACAAAGCTTGGCTGCTTGGCAGCAAATAATAAAGAAGTGAGTAGTTGCACAGTACTCTATGCTCCACATTTTGAAAGAATTAGACTCACACCATTCCAGTATAATTTATTATAAAGCTAGTTTGTTTGGAAAAGCACTTTATTGTTTTAAATATCTAAAAATGTGTGTGCAAAGCTGTAGTGCAAGGCTGCCATTTTTAAACAGTGAGTATCATTGAATTTCCAGCCAACGTTCAGTCTTCCATTTCTCCGCCTGAAAATAACTTTTTCCTCCTTTGACTTGTATTCCCCAGTAAAGCACTGTGAAAATGTCATCACTCAGTTTCTCTCTGGTTCAGAAAGCTTAATCATTTTAAATGACTTCAAAAAGGCCTCAGGTTTTAGTTCTTAGTTATTAAACGACGCTGGAATTTAACAGCTGCATAAGTAGAAATGTCCTCCTGTTATAGCACTGATGGCAGCCAGAGAAGACTATTAGGTAAGGCAATGTGGAAAAGAATGGAAGACGTATTAAAATCTCTGCATTCACAAGAATTATAAAGGCTTTACCTGTTGCAAATAAAATATTTGTGATGTTAGCTGATGGCAGGATTTTTTACATACATTTCTGTTGTATTTCTGTTTCGGGAAAGCATATGAACTCAACCAAAATGACACCAGTAGCAGACAAAATGCTAATGAAGGCAAAGAAAATACAGAAATAGAAGAAAAAAAAAAAACATTTTAAATTTCTGAGGAGTATTTACTTTGTTATTGTCCAAAACAAATACTTCTGTTTTAATGGACTCTTACAGAAACAAACAGAGTCTGTAGTATGGAGAAGAACATACACAGAGCTCTTGAGTTATAATGCCACATGTTAAAAACGTCTTTGTGTTGGCTGTGAGGGCTTAGAGGCTGACACAAACACACAATATCACAGCAGATTTCACATACTAAAACTGATGGCTCATCTTCGAAGCCGTGGTGTTTACACGCACTGACAGCTCATCTTTATGAGAGTCAATCTGTATGTACAGATGCACGGGGATGCTATTTTGGCTCCCAAAGCAACTCCGCTGTCCCTGTGGGAGAACCGAGTCTCCCAGTTAGGTCTGCAGTGGCGTGCTATGATTCAAAACGGCTGTCATCCCGCTGTAATGATGATCCATCCCCTGCTATTACCAGTTCGTGGTTTCACACTTACAAAGCTGATTGTTTGACATGCGAAACATACATCAGCATAATCTGCCCCATAACTCAAGATTTTAAAAGCGCCCACAGCAAATGGTGGGGGAAGGAGGAAGGATGGACAGACTGGAGAGGGAACAACACGCCAGGCGAAATGAGGAGAGAAAAACAGAGTGTAAGTTTAAAATAACCATAAATGTGTTTTACTTTAAGTAGAATCCTTTGAGAACAAACACAATTTTAACTAAAGAGATAAAGATTGACACAAGAAAGAAAGTCCTTTGACTGTATAAACTGTGATCCTAAAGAAGCAACAACAGCTGCAACGTGCTCGTTCAAACTGTCCAACTCAGGTTTAGAGGAACCACAGCTCCAAAACCTGTACAACAGTGGCTCAGCCTGCAAAATCCCAGAATAAATAAACAATGGCCTCCAGCAAATTTTATACGACGATATCCTTTAAGAACACATAGAAGTAAAGGCTTTAATGGCTGCCAGACGTCTCAGAAGGGAACAGACCCGAGGTATTTTAAGGTTTTCTGATCCAGATTGTTTGTGAATGATGTTCTTTTAGAAAATGACCACAGCTTGGTCTGCAGCAATTGAACAGATGGAGGCCAGTGCTTCAAACCCTCACTCTCATTTCCTCTTGGCATTCAAGACATGCCCTTACAGGTGGGATTAATTTTCTTGTGGGAATGAGATTAATGCTGATAGCAGTGTAGCATGTTCAGGAAGGATAAATCTATAGGAGGAAAGGGGAGGGGGAGGAGAGAACGTGAGGAGAGAGGTTGAGCGGAGGGAAAGCAGGAGATGGGAAAGGAAAGCTGGCTTTGAGGAGGAACGGAGGAGAAATCACGTCTGGAGAGCGGGAAAGAGAAGTTCCGAGGGGTGTCTGAAAACATGCCTGCGACTGTGTTAATGTGTTGCAGACAGAGAAGGAGGGCGCCTGTGTGCACTTCACCTCCTCATGGGAATGTGTGTCAGACTGTGTGTGTGAGATGAAGGCCAGCTGATGTGCTAATCCCTTCTCAGTATATACTGGACCAGCCTGTCCTCTTTCTCAAAGTCACACTCTATACCACCCAACACACACTTAAGACACCATAGCCCTTATGCCCCCCCACCCCCCACCCCACCTCACAAAGAGTCAATAGGACTTTGCTCATCAATTCTTTCGGGAGTTGCTATGGAGACTGAGAATAGTGCAAGAGAGTGTGTAAGTGTTTGGTGTGTGTCATAATATCTTCTCTGGTCCTGTCAGGTCGCGTTTCATACTGGTTTCTTCTCATCGGACGACCACCCACACACACACACACACACACACACACACACACACACACACACACACACACACACACGTGTGTGCACATTAAAGACCCCCTGCTGAAGGCTTGAACAGACACTTTTCACATCCACTTTCACTGAATACCAATTCAAAAAGAGCAGTGTGTGAGAGTGAGGCAGAATTATCTGCCGAGCGAGAAACATTGGTGCTCGTGTGTGCGTGCCGTAGATGTGTTTAAGAGTTGGCTCCCAGGGTTGCAGGAGATGCCATCTCGGCTGCGTGCATATGCACAGTAAGCAGTACAGAGCACATACAATTGTGCTCTAGATGCCTGTCTGCTCTGGTGCATTCTCAAAAGCGGCTCTGCAGGTTTTATTTTTAGCATCAAAGGCAAATGGAGCCCCTCTCTTCCCTGCTCCATCCCCCTCCTCCTGCTCTCTGCCCTCTCTCTCATCTCTCTCCCACTGTCACTTCTCTCTTCTCTCAAAACCTCTCTCCCTATTTTCTTCGTTTGTGGGACTATTTTACTTACGTTCATGCATGCAGATACGCAGCTCATGTTGCGCGTTGTATGTCGCTGTTAAGTGCTGCCGCACCAAAAAAAAAAAAAAAAAAAAAAAGGCTCCAAGCTTTGAACTGAGCTGTTCCACCTCTCGGGTCTCATCATCTTTGTTAATGTTTGAATGAATGCATGGTCTCACTTTCATCTCTCCCCCTCTCACATTGGCGGTGAAGGAGTATAAAAACCACACGGATGTACTGTAAGCACGCTTGTCACTGAGGCAGCTGAGGCAAGGTCAAGTGCTCGATGGCCTGGTAAAGCTTTTCATTACATATTTAACTCTGCCAAATTCCCTGTGGAGACCTTGCAGGAGACTCTTGGCTTCTTTAATCCCCTCAGCGCCAAACTCGCCTAGCAGGCTGCACGAGGCTGTATTTCCATATCAGCATATGGACTAAGTTTGGCACGTCCTGCTGTGTGTATGATGCTGAGGTGGTGAGCATTTGTGTAACACTGGCAGGGCTGTAGATGCAGCTGTTACTGAGTTTGCCAGTGGAGTCAGAAAGATAAAAGATTACCTCTTTCACACATCCAGATGGAAAAAGATTGATTTTTAGATTCCGCTTCCTCCCTCAGTAACAATCTTATCTCTCTGTAGTTGGTATTTTTTCTTGTGTGCTTTCTTAAGTGTATATATATACACACACTATCATCTCTGTACACACACAAGCATCCACATAAAACCAAGAGGCAGAGAGATTAGCGGAGAGCAGAGCAAAATAAATTCAATTTATTTACAAAGCTTACGTGTTAAATGGAAATAAAAATGAACTAAATATAATCCCAACAGTGCCTCTATTCCTAAACTGCTCTCTCCACATTAAAGAAGCCAAACTGGAAAGTTTCAAATTATGATGAAAATAAGCTTATACCAGTTTCATCTTATAGAAACAATTCTTGGAGGTGTTTGCAGAGGACACAAAGCAGCTTCGCTAACTGGGATTATGGTTTCCTAATGAGATGCTGGGAAGGGTTTAGAAGAGATAGATTGATGACCTGGTTGCCACAAGGTGATTTTAAGAGACGGTTGTCTTAAGCTGCTGTTATCTGTGATGCCATCGCCACTGACGGTGTAAACTGTGACGTCAGAACTTTACTGTGGCCTTTTGTTACTGGACTAAAGCAGAGTTTGACTGGTAGCTGTCTTTTCCCAAAAGATAAGTGTTTAAAGGTACAAAAACCAGAGATGTGGTGTAAACAACAACACCGAGGATCAGACAGCATCAGCGAGAGGTTCTTCAGTCAGTAAACCATAATCATGAGCATTTCTCTGTACCTTGAAGGAACAGTGTGCGCGTCTGAGACAACAGGGAGTCTTCATTCTAGAAATTCAATTGTTAAATTAAAAATAAAAAAAACCACAAAGCCTGACACCCTGTTAACACACCAGTCTGGCTCCTAATCTTTAACTTTCATTAGTTAAGTCCAAGAACTGAAACCATTCCGTTAATGTCTCGGATTAGGAACTGCTGATAGTTTGGACAAAGACACAAATCATCATAATACAGGATACTATTTGGTAGGTTTTAATAGAAACATGCCCAAAGGATGTCTTACATGCACGTAAGCACATGAGCACCAGGACGATTCAGCTATGTGGAAAAAAAACAAAAAAAACAAACAACACATGGTGCCATATTTTTGTAGGACAGTTTTGTAGCAGTTATATCATCTTTGGCACTGTGTCACTGACTAAAAGGGTAAGGCAAGGCAGCACAAATTCTGCTTCAATTACAAGAACATGAAGTGGAGGCTAAAGCCAGTTTTAATGGTTTTTTTCTCTTCCTTTTAAAGCGTGGTGCTTTTCTATTGAGTCTGAAACCACTCAAACCTTTTTCTCAGCCTTGAGCATTGAACAGACACCATTTGGCAGGTTAAACAGTCTAGTCTGCTACTCTCTAAGTGGTTTTTAACAGTTTAATTTATTTGTTTAACTTGAATATGCCGACTGCAGACGTGTGGTGATCCACGTTACACATGTAAAATGATACATACATCACTACAGGTCACAAAGCCTTCAACTATGTGAAAGAAGTTCATTACATTTGTCCATCAGATTTCAGAATGTAAAGTCATTTTTAATGTCTTTAATCCACAAAATGCCACAGAAATGTCACTTTTCTGCTGTCAACATACAGCATGAGTTACATGAGCTTTAAATCTTAAAAACCAGAATTATATTCAGCAGAACTAATCTCCAAATCCTAATCATTAATATGGCCTGCATACTTCAACACCTGCTAAGACAACCACAAAGTAAAAGACCACTGTAACTCTTCTCCGTCTTATTTTACCTACCCAGCGACACCATCTCTGACACTTGACATTGAAGACAGACTAACACAGTGATTTCTGTCTATACAGAGGTGCAGACACACACAAAAAGCAACAATTCACTGAGTTAAGATTCAGCATCACCACGCCTGTATCAATAATCCTGGATTGCCTTTCCAAATCGGCATGTCGGATTGCTGAGGCAAGAACACAAACACAGCGGAAACCATCGCGCAGCATATCTGCAGAACAGACATCGATATGCATGAATGCATGCAGCTATACGTTCATGGTTCACGCCAGTGCTAAACGCACACAGACACACACATTTCTAACTCTCATAGTAGCTATGCTGTGAGTCTGTCTCAGCAAACAGAAAATACAATCCATCATACAGGATGCATGGGGTGAAAGATTACTCACATTTCTACCAATCATGGCCAAATTGCTCTGGATGGCTCTCATATTTGAGAGATAGCTGAGGTTGTCTTTTTGCATACAAATAACTAAGTCTCCCCCCTCAATTTACTTTCTCCTTGACTCAAGGAATGTGTTGAGAGTGTCACAGAGGGGAGGTTCCACTGTGGTGTTTCAGATAGAGAGATGTAAAAGAAAGGTACAAATCCAAAAGGTAAAAAAAAAAAAAAAAAAATGAATTAGCTAAGAAATGACACAGTCAGTGACTCTTTCCAATTCAGTACACAATTTAGAGCAGCTGCTGATAGTTCTGACTCATTTCATCACCCTTGAAAACTAAACTTTCTCTCTTAGTAATCCACTTATTTAGATGCCTTCTGTACAGGATTATTTTTCATCCATCCAAAGCTCAACATACCCGGCTCAAGCTGGCATAAAACAAGGCTAAAGAAACAGTTTACACTCAGCATGACCGAGGTGTGCCTCGGTCTCATAAACCCATTTTGTGTCAATTAGCAACTGTCACAAATGAATTAAAGCATTAACGAATCTAATACTAAATCCTGAGAAATGACTATTAGCGGCCACTATTTTGATCCAAACACATTTTCTGATCCACAAAACAAAAATAAGTTAAAACTAAGTAGTTTATTTATCACACTGTAATCCAGTGGAGAAAATATGATATTTAGTTCTATTGGAAAACATGGTTTAGTTAGTGCTCAGTTCAACCCCATCCAAGTGTGTGCATACTAGCATAGTATACTAGCAGGATTCAGGAATATTGCTATGAAACTGGTCCAGTTATACTCGCTGATGAACTTTGCAAAAAAAATGCCTTAAAAGCAAGTAGATGCAAATGAAAACCTAACACTACTGTAAAGCCAGTGTAAGTGCTCTGAAAACAGCACCGTAATCTTCTTTAAGAGAGCCACAAAACAAATCAAAGCCCTTTTTGAAACAGCTTCTCGGAGCTCACTCTCTCTCCAGCTAATGAAATATCTAATGCACTTAGTTTCTTTTAGTTAGCACCTGCCTCCTTAGAGGCATGTTATGTTCCTCCTCTTCAAGCTAAATTACTTGATCTCAATGGAGCGAGACAAGAGCGCGGTGAGTAACAAAGAGGAGAAGTCGAGGGTATTTTCAGGAAAGGATGACGAGCTCGTACTGAAGAGCATATTTGACTGCGGCGGACCTGAGCGGGATGGTTGTGGTGTGCAACATTTGGCCTGTGAAGCCAACCTTAAACACCTCCTAAATCCCTCACTTTTACTGCACTGCGTCTAGTGCATCATAAGCAAGTCTCTACCTCCAAAACACTTTGGAGAGGGATTTCCTCTTCTATTTTTTTCCCTCTTTCTTTACAATCTTTGCTCTTTGTGAAATGACTTACACAGCTACAAAACAGACATTTAGAGATTGGATATGCAAAGCGAGTCATGCAGTCAAAATGAGTTGCGAGGTGCATTTTTGTGTCAGTAAAAGTGGCAGACCTGTGTCTGATTTGCATGCTTGCTTCCCTCTTAAATTCCCTTTCATAAAACGCTTTCTGCGGGTGCTACTGGCAAATAGACTCAGCAGGCAATAAATAAAAGAACAGCGGTCACATGAAAGAAAGATGTTGGTGCAAGACAAGTTTAAGGTTGTGAATATTTACCCTTCCGGCAAACATGAATGTTGAAATACAAAAGAAATGGAGATCATGCACAAGCCACCGTTTCTTAATGCTTCTGTCAGGTAGATGGGAGTGTAATTTTTCAACCTGTATCTTTATAGGAATATTTGTCCAATATATTAGTAGAAATGAAAATTACAGTGAAGTAATTAAAAGAAAGAAACATTTCCCATTAGGATTTACTGTCCGACTCCCAGTATGTGTCTACAACATGCAGCATTTTTTTAGCACAATTAATATCTAAATAAGAATAATCAGCTAAAGAAGCCAGAGCACTGTGGGAGAGAGCCTACACTGGTTGTCATTACGCTGATGAACTTTATTAAAGTCATCCATCAACGGCTGAATCAATTCAGATTAAAGATGTAGAATCTATTGAGGAAAAATGACTCAAAAATGACTGATGGGGCGACTGTGCGAATAGGAGAACGATTGTGTTTATATGGTAAATCTTGTGAAAAGGTGGGTTAAAGTATACATTTCTGAGCTGAATATGAGCTTACTTACCAAGCACACCCAGCCGGTAGTTCATGGTCACCACAATCACGTTGCCGTAGGCTGCGAGGACGCTTGCATCAAACATGTTTCCGGTGCCTTCCATGTAAGAGCCTCCGTGAATAAACAGCATCACTGGCTTCTTTCTGCGGTCACGGATATCTGCACATGCAAACGCACACAGGAAAAAGTTTAGGGATGAAATGCATGAAAGAGTCAATAAGTGTATTTACAAACCGCATATTTTTCTTTAATCAAACATTGTGTTCAGGCATAATATATTGATTAAACTGAAAATTACTAAGCTGAAAAAAAAACAAAACAAACAGAACGTACAATTCCCTGTTGCTGGATGTCAGATATAAAAAATGAGCCCAATGTCACGGAGATTTCAGACAACAGACAGTGACAAGAGACAACAAGCAGAATCTCAATAAGCATTTCCAACTGATTAAAGAAATAAAGCCTGGAGGAAATCCCTGGCTAATGATGAATATTTGATCTAACATGTTTATTAGAACAGTTTTTCTTTCACATCAAGTCCCAGATTGACCAGCTCTGCCTCATATGCAAGCACGTAATGAGAAACCGCACGTGCAACTCATCCCACCTGCGCTAGATTATTCATAAAGAGCATAACTTTTATTTAGATATAGACCGTTCGTTGAAAATGAGAATGTACATACTGTGTGCACGACAACTCTTTTGTGGTGGAAATGTTGTCAAGAACAGCTGCTGTTGCCAGCAGCAAACACACATATTTACACTGCGTCAAGAGGCAGTTTGAGATGACAACTAGGGGGGAAAAAAAAGGACTGGTCTCCACAAGCACTCTTCAGAATGAAAACAGAGCACGAGGAAATGCACCTGAGATGGGTCAGTAAAGTTGGTGTTCAGATATTCTGAGTGCAATCAGCAAATAATAAAAAGCCACTGGTGCAGAATACATCACATTTGCAACGAATTACCATAATTTCTGCATTTCATTTTGCACCTCAGAGGTTGGAACTCCCATAAATGCAAAGTGCGACTTGCCCTGCGATGCACGGACAGCCATTTCAAACTATTCCTAGGTCAGCTCCCCTGTGGGGAATCTTTAGAAAACATGACTTTCTTGGATGTTATCATTTTGCACTGGCACAAACTGTTAGTGGGTCTTTGCCTTGAGGTAGAAAAACAGTAAAAGATAACAAAAATGTCTCACATTAAAATGTCATGTTCTGCCATCTGGAAAACAATGGAAAGGTTTGAGGGTTGCTTTCTGGAAGAAGACGTGAACATTTATGCTGTGATGTGATTTCACTTCAAACCAAAAGAAGTTATTTTCTTCATCTTTTCTTTCATTTCCATGCTGAGAGTCTTGAAGTTTTGCTTTCGGGGGTGCATGTGCGGTTGCAAAGTGCTTTGTAAACAGAGCTGAGTTGAGTGTTTTACAAATTCATTGTTTCAGTGTATTTTCATTCAGATGTTTGCTTTGAAATTTAAATAGTTACATTTTAAACATGTTTTTTGTTGTTTTTGGGGAGGAAGCTGAAGGCACTTAGTGAAGCAGACTTTTGCAAGTAATACAGATAATTTCAGGAATATGCACGACGTCAGTCATGAGAATTTACAACAGAAGCCCACTCCTGCGGTGCTGTGTGCACATGCAAGATGGTCCCTGATGGATCCTCATTGCCCTTTGAACTGCTCTCCCAGCTGACTGTGGGCTGCGATGCTCGTGCCTGCCAGGAGCCCATGGTAGCATATGGCATGCAGGACTTAGCACTGTGGCACGGTGACAGCTCTTGTTGCCTTCTGTGTGTTTGTGTGTGAGTGTACACGCAGGCCTGGGGATACGAGAGAGCAATAGAGCACATCAACCACATAAATAACCGCCACAGCATCTGTTATGGGGGGGCGGGTTGAGGATGTTTGGCCTTTTTTGAAACCTGCTTTTATAATCCTCCACATTACATACCTGCGAGCACACACTTCAAGTACTTAGCGAGCTATCACATGTGAGTACATGTATACACAGCCATGACAGTAAAATGTGCATCTGTCCAGGAGACACACTCACTTTGGGGTGAAATTTACAGGCAGCTGCAATGGAGTCGCTATGGCAACTGTTTCACTTTGACTAGCTTCCCCCCCCCCCCCCTCTCTCTCTAACTCTCTCACGTGGGTAAGGTCTCTTTGACTGTTGCTGTGGCAACATATTGCACTGGCGCATCTCTAACCCTGTGATGCCCTTTGCCACATTTCTACCTGCATGTCATTTCATTAGTGGCAAATGGCCATACACACACACACACACACACACACACACACACACACGCACCTGCTGCATATGCACCTCTGCTTTCGACAACAGGAGATGAAGACTGACAGCCACCGGTGTCGAGGGAGACAGAATGCAGATGCACTCATGTACCCGCCCACTCCCTCATGAGACACAAACACACCAAGCAGGCTGTCACGGTTGACCTGTAAACTTTGTGTCCATGGATCACTTACAGGGCGAGCCGCTGGCTGTGCCACAGTGACAGAGAGGACTGAGGCCTTCAGGGGCGACAAGCTCTCCTCCATCCTTTCTCAGGCTCTCTCATTCTGCCTCTGGCATGTTCATGTTGCTACCTTAACCTATGTCTTGCATGCAACACCTGCAGAAAGGCGGGCAGTCAGGTTTGCAGTCCTAGGGTTTACATTTAATCCTCAGGTATGATGCACTTTTTCCGAAGCTGATTCATACATTTCCACCTTTTAAACAAGCACTTTTATTTTTGAAACTAAGGGCTTAAAAAAAAAAAAAACAAAAAAAAAAACTAATCAACCCATCAGCTCTACTGGGAGAATGTGAGTCTTTTTACTCCCCCCCCCCCCCGAAAAAAAAAACAAAACAAACCAAGTCCGCAGGCTAACAGAACAGATGCTGCATGACAACATTACGCGCTGGAACATGGAGGCAGTTTGAGAAATGGGAAAATAAGACAGTTACCATAATGCACAAAGAAAATCTCCACAAATCCCAGACATCCTAAGCTTGATTATCGACAGATGGTACATACTTCCACACAGGCATGAGCTAATGCTGTGGAAGAAGAGGCTCACTCGTTACATGGCAGGCACTGATTTGGGATATTTTACTGTTTACAGATTAGACCAAAGAAACAAAGAATGCAGATTTGAGGTATGATTTACCATGACTGTCAACAGCTGATTGATCGAGGAGTCCGAATTGCATTTTTTTCCCCAGAAGTCTTTTTCCTCATTTTGTTCTGGTTGAAATCCTTCATGTTTCTTTCTACTTCTTACTCCACATCATATACAAGAGCATATACCTTTTTAAGTGTCAATTGTGGGTCTGGTTTCAGGCGTAGACTACATATTCCAGACAAATTATTAAAAGTGAGCGTGATCTGCTCAGACTGACACACAGACTGACATGCAAGACTGAGGTAGTTTTTACATCTTGTGGTTCGTTGGATTTGGTACAATCTGATAGTCAAACAATCTTTTGAATAAAGTATTGCCCTCCTTGCATTAAGATTTATGAAAGAAAAATCCAAGTTAGACAACAAAAGAAGGAAAAGTCACTAATGTAGTGACTAATACATGACTACTATTGTTTCCTGCACATCCACATCTTGCCAAACAAACTCGGGTTTGACTGAGAAAGCCTGGAGTAATTGCACTGAAAGTTAAACTTGGGTCAAGTTGCATGAAATAAAACGCAACATGTGTAACAAATCATAAAAAACAATATGTCACCATTCATTACAGCATTTGCTTGTATGTATGAGGCGACTTGTTTACTAAAAAATACTTTGACACTAAATTAAACTGCATTATTACAGAATGATATAAACCTTGAGGTATGTTTCAATTCTAAAAACATGATGAAAACTCAGAATGAGTTTACAAAAATGTAAAGAAAACTGCTTCTTTTATTGAAAAGCTTTTTGCATCTAAGAGTGTTTTATTTTCCCTGTGTTGCTTTTACCAGTGATCAGATTGTATTGTCCCATTTAAACCAGAAACAAATACACTTAAAATGTGTCTGACAGGTTGCATCACCTTCTGCGTTCTACAGACGAAGAAACAGCTTAATTATCCAAAGCTTTGATGGAGAGGGTGGTTAAAAGTTTTATAAAGCAGAGCAGAAATGAAGTATTCTATGAAGAAAAGAACATGCAGAATGCCTGAAACTGAGTTATGATGGAATCTCTGCAAATGCCTTGGCTTTTATTTGATTCCCACACAATAAAATATTCAATGATTCAATATTAACAAATCATAGAAGTATCATCAGGCCTTATACAGTTATTTATTCATTTCCTTTTTGGGAATTATTTGAGCACATTTTTCACATTTCTGATTTCTAACAACGCAGCAACTTGACCTGCAGTAAAAAAAAAAAAAAAATGATAAAGTGACAGAAATAGTAATATTTTAATAGAAATAGTAAAGTTATAAAAGTTAAACCCCTTAAATAGCAAGTTGCCAGTTAGTCATTATAAAAATACAACAACTCAGAACAAATTTTAAAAAGGTGAAGATGAAATAACCAAACAAAGCGAGAGAAAATACATGGTTATTCTTCGTAAACACAAACAAAAGCCATGAAGACAAAGCAAGATGGCAGAGAGCAGCTGAAGGCTGGTACCCAGAGGAGCTTAGTATGGCTGCTGATCCTTTCAAGCAGAACGGAGACAATGAGACGATTAGGCCTGAACTTGTGTTGAGAGTTCCAGTTTAGTGCACCGCCCATCGTTGTCCTCTGAGATGGGACGCGCCCCATCGTTTCCAGTGCCTTATCAACTGACTGATTAGTCTCGGGGATGAAGCGTGGCCTGCTCGCTTGTGTACGTCACTGTCGGTTGCTGATTTTATGGGAATTGATGTTTGCTGTCAGAAAATGTTTTCACTCCCAAAGACAAGGGAGAGAAGAGACTTGAGTTAAGTGGAATAGCTGGACATCAGGGTGGAAACTGAGTCGCAGAAAGACATGAAACACCCAAGAATGTAAAATATATGTTCATATTTTTTGCCACTTATTGTTTAAACAACACTTTCAGGCAAGTCAAAGATTAACCACGTTGTGTCTGAGTGGTTTCTTCCCTGTATATGCAAAAGGAGAGGAACCCATGGAGCAGCATTAGCTGCATTTTTCATAAGAACAGAGCACAAGAAGCTGTTCAGATACTGCATCATCCTCCATGTATTAACACCTGCAAGATAAAATGGAAGTGCAAGGCTTTTCTTTCAAACAACCATAATTACAAAGATATTGAATCATATTTAGATGAAAGTACAACGAAAACAGAGAATACGGCATTGCCCAAAAGGTTTCCACCAATCAACTTTCTCATTCCATCAAGATGAGCTCTGCTTGGTGAATTTCCCAACCAGTTCAGCACTCATTAGTAAGTATATGCCACTGAATGTGTGCGCATACACGTGAGGTAGAGATAAATACTGACCTTTTACACCAAGGTTCAGAACTGTAATAACAGGGAAAATTGCTCACAGCAAATGAAGAACCGTCATCTGTGTGCAAATACACAGAGGCCCTTTGTACCAGTGGTCCAATTAACAGAAAGGTTACAGGGTAGGGAAAATATTGCAACAGTGCAATAGAGGGAATATAGTTGGGCACATTTTTGTAATTCTGAGCCTGTAATTTCAGTCATGATGGGCTGGAATTATTACAAAAGGCTTGCATTCAATGTGCAGGTCAAGCTGTTGAAGCAATTTGTGGACTTACAGTTTCTGTGTGCACATGCAGCTTGTATCAGTAAGAAAAGATTTATGTTAGAATGGTAAATATTTTTCTAGCTCAGGCCTCAAATTAAGCCACAGGAGTGTATGGAAATGTTATCTTCTGCATATTCAGAGGAAAAACCTCAAAAGACTTTCACTTCTAAAGAAAACACTTTTTTTCCAACTTGTGATGCAGCATAACTACAGATCATAGTCAAATTTCCTGCAATTTTTTTCCTTTTTATATAATTTCTACAGTAATAATATTATGTTGCAAATAAATTCTCTGAGACAAAACTCGAGACTGTTGTGAGGAACCTGAAATGAACTGCAGTCAGTTCACACACAAAACGCTACTGTGTGGGTGTTGTGGAATGAAACAAGTGTGTCCGTGTGTGTGAGTCAATAGGAGGCTGGTAGCAGGCTGATGTGACGGAGGAGGAGACAGGCGTACTGTGATGAATGGGGTGTGATGAGATGCACAGCAGACCACCAAGAAAGGCTAAGGCTTAATCATTAGAGCACAATGGATCAAGCCAAAGGCCATACTGATTGCATCTGGGGTGAGTGTGTGTGTGTGTGTGTGTGTGTGTCCCTGCTGTTGTATCATGTAGACACCAAAGAGATTCTGCACTGGTTATGCTTGGGGGGGGGGAAGAGAAGAAGAGGGAAAGAAGAGTGTTTAAATTTATCAAGGATGGGGTGAGTTGCTTCAAAAAACTTCTTTGCATCTGGAGTGACATCAGAAGCCATGTCAACATTTTAACATGCAAGGCAGGCACCACGCCAATGTTTGGCGTGTTTGCTATTTTGGCCAAACAGCAGTTTGAAAGAAGCCATATATGAATCCCATGTAGCCACCTGTCATTACTGCTGATCCACTAGTGGTATCTACACTCCGGATGGAGCTACCGACTCCCATGCACTTTTTACATTGATCTCTCCTTACTGGAATGAGTGTATCTTACATTCATCAAAGACTTCAACAATAAATCTGTTTTGCTAATTTGCAGTGGAGGTCATACTGGAGTTATTGCTGGATAAGATGAGTCACGTATGTTTTAAAATATATGCAAATCAATCATGTAAGCTTATTGTGTCTTTAGTATCGTGCAATACAATTTCAAGAAAAACTGCTGAACTTTGGCAAGTTTTCTCAGTGACATCCCCTAATAATGGCTATTTTGCCATCCATCTTGTATCCTACCTCTACTCTGAGCTCTCTCTCGTCAGCAAAAGTCACACTGATGTTGACTCTTGTCTTATGTCTTGCTCTGTCCTTTTATCACTTTCTTTATCTCTCTTCTTCCAACGATATGCTCTTGTATTTATTTTGAAACAGCTATGTAGCATGTTCAAAATGACCAGTGAGCTGGTATAGTTGCAGCGTCCTCAAAGTAAAGTTTGTAAATGTTCTTTTTTCAGCATCAGGATGTTTGTGGGCAAGCACTGCCCTGGTGTCAAGATTCTGGATGTCACTGTGCTATCAAAGCCTGTCAGAAACAAATGTATAGAAATATATATATATATATATATATATATATATATATATATATATATATATATATATATATCAGAAAATTACAGTGTTACTTTAATCATTTGCTCTGTTTTACCCTTCTATGTACTTATATTTATCTGTGGCCACTAATCAGTAAGAAGACGTATAAAGTGGACATTGTGTCGGAAATGCTATTGAGACACAAGACATAAGCATGCTGAAAAATGGACACTTAATTGTAATTGTACAATTTTGAAAGCTTTTATGGTGAACCTCCAGCATTATGCACTTCAGGCTGATGTAGTCATCTTACGTTCTGTCATGAGATCAAACTGTGCCATTAGCTACCGCTTTAATCACTACAGCTCGACTACATTCAAGCAATGATGAAACAAAGACATGAGAACCATTAGGCCCCTTTAAACTTCAGTCCATGCGAGGTGGCTGCTTGACAGAACAGAGTGATCAAAGAGCATTGTTGAGTGAAGATGATCATACTGATAAAGGCAATGTGAACAATGTGTCCAACTTCATACACTTAGAAACATAAAGCGAAATAAATTCACAGGTGCATCATTTTACTTTCTCCACATATATAATTCAACATCTACATCCAGTAACATAAACTACTCTGCCCAGGGCCAACGTAAGTATAGCCAAGACATCCTGTGGTCCATGCCTAAGTGATGAGCTAATCTTTATGTTTCACACCGACTTAAAGTAGATTTGGTCACTGCATGTGTCAGAGATTTTTCAAAGAAAAGGTAAAAGTCGCACCACCTTCCCCAATATTCTGTGTACAGACAGAGGAACAAGTCAAATACACTGAGTGCTGCCTCTTCTTTCTCTGTCTGAGCTTATTAAACTGGGGCTGTTGGGACCGGCATGAGGTTTGAATACGAGCTGTTCTGCTGTTTGTTCTCCGTCTACACCGAATTCACTCTTTCCTGCAACAGCAAGCAAATACCCACCTCACAGTTCAATATGCTTCCAAAGTGCAGACCAACAAACTTCTACAGCCCCAAAATTAAGCAAACAGACCATGCTCCATGATATTGCCTGTGTCTCCAGTACTTATCCATCACTATATGACAATTATCACAGATATAAAATGTCAAGAAGCTCGGTCCACAGCCTAAAAGCAATCTCTACCTGTAAAAAATAAAAAAAGAGGCTGCAATTACTCCATATTTAGAGCTGAACACCTCCTGCAACCACATCCCCGTCCTCAAATCAAACAGCTATGCCTCTGCTTTCCCTCAGCAGATTAAGTGTGGGCGAGGAACAAAGGAGCAGAGCGAGAACGAGAGAAAAGATGAGTAGGGCTGCTGGGAATAAAAGTAGCCGCCCTGGCCTTTCTTACAACAACATGGTCTTATTAGACTCAATAACAACTCCAAAAACACAAGTACACCTCGCTAACTCACCCCCCCCCCCCCCCCCATCTATCTGCCGCTCTTTCTCCTTCCTGTCTTCGCTCTCTCAGCCTCTTACCTCCAGAGAGCTACTTGTTGCTCAGACAATCTCACTCTTGCTCTCATCGTCCAGCAGCTACTCTGGAGTCTCGCCTCCTCCAAGTCTTTCTCGCATCTCCATTTTCTATGTGAGGTTCCTTTTCTTTTCATCTTTTACTCCTCCCTCTATCTTCATCTACAGCTGGGAAGCATCTTGCGAGGAAAGCATAACTGCAACATTTCTCAAGTCTTGGGAAGAGGCCCAACATATTCAAGCTTCCTGCCTTTGTACTCAGTGGTGGTCTTTTCATTTGTCTTTATCTGTTCCTCATCTCTCCATCACCAGCGTTTGCAGCACTTGCTCTGTAAAATGATAACAAAAACACTTTGTGGTCTACAAATTGGCTGGATGAGGCACTTTTTTCTCAGTGTTATGGATCAATTCCACAAATTGAGTGGATGGGGAAGTGACTAAACATGCAGACGGCCCCCTCTGTCCTGCAAAAATCCCAGTGACAAAGACGACACACAAGGACCATTGTCCTGGTTTTCCCAGTGCTGGCTTCCTCTACTCCTCTCGGTATAGTCCTCTTTATTTTTTTTCCATTTTCCACATCCTTTTCTTTCAGCCTCAAGCCTTTCCAACTCGACTTGACCCTTCTCCTCCTTCCTCTCATTTTCATTTCCCTTTTCGGCATCTTTGTGCTTGAAAAGCAACAGAGCATCCAGTATATGTGTAACCAAAAAAATGCAGCATATCATGAAAATGCTCATATCAGGATCGCTTAATTACTAAAAGAAACAAAAGAAGAACTGGATTTCTCTTTAGACAAATGCCAGCTCCTTATTTCTAAGATATTTCAGACAATTCCCAAACTCCATCATTAGGATTAGTTCTTATTTTACCACTAAATTCTTTCTTGACTAATTTTTGTTCATGAAAATATCAAAGTACAGAAACAAACCCAATACACCACTTAGTACAGGACACTTTTTACAATATATAGAGCAAAACTGTTCACACCAGGAAGGATTTATAAGGAAGGCGGGCCACATTAAAAAATCTTTAAGATCTAAACTATCAAAGCTTAAAACGTGGAAAACTGTCAGGTAAAGCTGTTGTCATTGAAAACTTATGAATATAATCACTAGATGTTTACTCTGTGGGTAGTGAGCCATCACTGAAGCTTCTTCAAAGAAAATTTTTGCAGATGCCCACCAACATTTGATTTTCTACCTGAGTGATATAGCCAGGTCAAGTGATTAGAGCAGTCATGACAAAATTCATCAGTGACTATTAAACACATATCTGAAACGGTCATGCTTGTGATAATGTGATCTAGGAATTATACTTGATCAATTTCAAGACTTTCATAATGTCCATATTTATTAGAGGCTTTTGGTGATCACACGTATTTTTGTTAGAGCGCCAGTGTGTAAAAATGTAAACACCTTGCACACGTGTCCCATCAGGTGAAGATGTTCAGCACGATACATAATTCTGTTTCATTATTGATGCCAATCAGTTTCAAGCATGCCCTGCTCACATTTTTTTTTTAACCAAGATAACTAATTCCATGATGAAATCATGTGACTAGAGGGAGGACATCAACTCCCACCCCACTTGACAGCAGAAATAAATGATGAAATATGAAGAAAATATGACTGACAGAAGCGCATGATCACCTGCTGGTCTGACATCTGTGAAGAGTAACGACTGAAAACCTTTGGAACGTAGCTTTTCCACTGCAGGCTAACAAATTAGTCATCTGCCATTATATATCGCATATAACACTAATGATCTGTCTCAAATGGTAGGAAAAGGTAGCTGCTAGATTACCTGTTTCTTACGTAACACCAAAATAAACTTCACTGTTAAGACTGAAACCTCCACATCGGTCCAGTAGTCTCTGTCCCTCATGAACTGTCTCCAGTAAACGCTACACCGATGTAAACTGTGATGTAATTATAAATAACTCATTAGAAGCTATGAGAACACTCATTTGGATGTGATTGTGATTACACTTTCTATTCTATTCTACAGTCATTTAGTAGACGCTTTTATCCAAAGCGACTTACATACACACTCATAGCCCAATAGGCACATCGGGGGACAACTTACGGTTTGGTGTCTTGCCCAAGGACACTTCGGCACATAGTCAGGGGAAGCCTGGAATCGAACTCCCAACTTTCCAGTTGCAAGTCACCTGCTCTTCCTCCTGAGCTCCAGCTGACTTTTAATAAATACATATTTTACTAAAGTAATACTTGATTTTTGCAAGTAAAAGCCAAATTAGTTGCACACTGTACCTTTAAGGACACCTCCAAACATCATCTGTTAGCTTGTTCAACCTTACCAGTCATGATCAAGGTTATGGGAAGTGCAACTTTGTGTGTATTTAGTACATTTCGTTGAAAAGCAGACACTATGATCTAAAGCAACATATGAATAAGAAGTGCAGAGTATTTTCCTCAATTAGTTTCGAAAAGGTTGTTTTTTTTAATTTTTTTATTTTACTTCAACAGTGTTTTATGGAGTAATCAGAACAGCTGAGCTCTGTGCTGTGCAGCTACCAGCGGGCAGAGAAACAAAACTCAATTTTAAAACTGCACGTTTACTAGCTGAAGCATCTTGCAATGAAAACTGATTCTTCCAGCCTTTGGACAAAAACAGATGTGTTGGTTCTGTTGCACTAGCTCATTCTCCATCCCTCAATGTGGTGCTTTTCCACAAAGTCCATTCAAAATGATGAACTACAATGCATCACATGGTTAAATACCATGTCCTCTGGTTAAAGCAGTCTGAAGGTTTTTTTCTTTCTTTCTTCCTTCCTTGCTTTCCTTCTTTCAGCAGCAATAATGTCTATGTAGGTGCCATAATATGAGGGTAAAAATGGTGGTACCAACAATGGAACAATCACACTCAAAACCAGTCATTCTGATGGATATTAGTAATCTCGCTCATCCTTTTATACCATAAAATTTGAGCATACAAGGCTTTATCTGAAAGCAAACCTTAAACGTGTCACCGGAATAATATGTTTCCCATCTAACCACTGGACAAACAAAGAAGGCACTTCAAGAATGGATGTTAAAATATGAAACACATGCACATGTGAACATGCATTGAGTCATGTGCAGCAGCATGAAGTGTGCCGGTCTGCATATTACTGGACTTACACTCCCCAAACCTGAAGCAGCAAAATCCTAATTACTCCATAGGGGCAAGAAGTACTCATTAAAATGATGGCTGCTCAAATAATGATTTTATTCCAAGTTTTGGAGTTTTGAGAGAAGTGAAATATTTAACTTTGTTAGTCTTTATATCATGTGAAGATCTGTATCGGACCTTTGGGTGTGCCATCACACTTGAGCTGCTATCTCCTCTCTCTGTCTTGTTTTGTTCTTGAATAGGAAAGAAATCTGTAAATAGTACGTTTCTGTTCATATTGTTTTTAATAAACTGTGGATCTCTGTGGATACCTTGTTCCTAGAGATGTCTTACTTTATCTACATATCAATATTATCATCAATATTAACATATAATGAAATTATTAGTATCAGTATTTACTTTTTAATGGTATAGCTTTTACACAATATGCACATATTATGCATCGAACTCTTCAGTTAAGTCTCCTATAACTCAAGATGACTAAATATAAAAGATATCTTGTATAGTTTCCCAGATTTTATTTTTTTTAAAAACTTTTTTTGACAACTCGCTCCAAAAATATTAGTATCAGAATTTAAGAATTGGACAAAATCAGTATATCAAATATCGGTTAAAAAAATATTGAACATCCCTTCTACATACCGTATGTAAAAAGTATTACTCTACAGAGATAATTGTTATGAGCCAGCAGGCATAAAAACATGTCCATTTTAAGGTTTTGTGTTTGCACATATTGTACATATCTATAAATAAAAACAATCAAATATGCCTCAATGCTCCTCCTTACTGCTTTGTCCTGATGAAACCTCTCATTTTCCCCGGTCCACTTAACTCCCTGCCTCTCTGTCCTTACCACTTCCCTCCCTTCTATAACAATCTGGTCATTACTGGGACTGCTGTTCATGCCCAGGTTTCACAGGGTGGAGGGGGGGGAGGTTGTAATTGGGACAGAATGAATATGAGTGTGTTGCTGTCAGTGCAACATTGACTGGGATTTAGGAGCCGGATCCACCTACACCCTTATAAAAAGTATCTGATTAAATCTTGATATGAAAAACACCGTCTAACAGCTACACTTAAATACTTATACACACATATACACACAGATGGTGTGTTTGTCAGCTGATTTTATTTTCTTTTCACAATTTTCACTGTCAAGCTACAGAAGCACTCGAAACTGCAGCATAGCCGCAAACCAGATGATTCTGGACTATATGTGAAAAATCTCCTGCAGTTTTCCAACCATTTCCAGTCAAGTCATGTAAGAACTGAAGATATGAAGTTAACTCTCAGAGGGCAGGAAATGTCCATGACACGCCGATTAGTGCTGAAGCGTTTGCAGGATGTCTTTTTGTTAAGAGGAGGATCATCATTATGTGTTGTGCCAATACATGCAATGTGTCTTTTTTTTTTTTGCATACACATTAGTTTAAACAAGTCTTACATTTATATATAAGTCAATAAATTCCTTCGCCTGTTGATTTTGTAACTTTTACTTCAGATTATACAACAGGTTATGATAGTTTCTTGCTTTGAAACCAGATATTATATTCACTTATCTTAAGATAAAAGGTTTACAATCAAATATGAAATAAATCACATCTCAAGACCTATAACCAGTAAATAGCTGGTAAATAGTATAATCGTAAAATGTGTGGCCTGTTACGGTTTTGCTCGTATTTATTGTTCATGTTTGATTACTGATTTCACCTTTTATGGAACACTCTCCAGCTAACGGCAAAACACATGAGGCGCGTAAAACCACTCGTTATGTTTTGTTTTATGTTGCCTTGCAGTATCTGCATCACCTTGTAGATGTTCTGTATTATTCCATTTGTGAGTTCCAGCAGGAGCAGCAGAGAAACAATAAATTGGGTGTAGAGAATCTCAGCTGTCGTCTCCGTTCAGACACCAGCGTTCCCATTAAGTAACGCTGTCAGCTCTGTCAGTACCCACCACTCGCCATCTCATACATAACAATACCTCCTTAATTGGAATGCTCCCCCAGCAGTTACGAGGCAATCCAGGTGAAAACACAAGCGCGAATAACAAACCCTGAAAAAGCCCTCGCCTGGTAAAATACTTCTGTAACTTGGCAAAGGCAACTTTGCTTAGCGTGTATCAGCATATCTGTGTGTGTGTGTGTGCACAGTGATTGAAAGTGTCCATTGTCCTTGCTTTCTGTTCATGTCGGTGCTGTGTGAACAGTTCCTGTAGTGTGAGCTGTGATCTCTGAGATCAGCCAGGAGGATGGCTACGTTTCACCACGGGCTACATGTGTGAGAGCTGATTCGAGTGGTTGTTAATCTGTAATCAAACAGTTTCACATGCGAGGAGATTTTCCCGTTTGTGCTGTGTCTTACCCCAGCGGGAGTGTGGACTATCAGTGGCAATGTAGCTTTTATGTCCTGACAGTGGATCTGGTGGTGGAGCTGAAAACTGTACTTGTGCTCTGAAGCCTTCAGACTTCTGCTCTGACTGGTTTTCCTACATAGATTCACTGCTTTCACATGGATGCTCTTTTTTCCCTGCAACAAAGCCAATTAAAACGCTGCTGAACCTCTCGGTGTACGAAGTTCTCTTTAACGATGACGGATGAAAGTTTTCCTCTTGTCCCCTCTCCTGTTGTGATTCAGCGTGAACATTTACAGTTTAGTTCCAGAAAAAAACAAATACACGTGCCATAAATTTGTGCAGCTTCTAAACCACAACATATTGTAAGGATTTTTTTTTTTTTTTACATGAATCATTTTGTCCACAACAATGTAGTAGACAACCATATTTTAAACAATAATGTGTTCAAGTCTAGCACATTAGTTTTACTGCCTAACAGATCATTTCTCTTTTGCACCGAAATCCAAACTTAATCCATTAGGTTTTACAGGTTTGCAGACTACACTTGTCACTGTAAAACATGTATTACATAGAGTTAATTCATTTAGAGCAGGCATGTCTGCTTCCTGTCCTCTAGGGCTGCAGTCCTGCTGGTTTTATTTATTTATTTTTTTTCCCGTTAAACCAACTAACTCAAACTAATGTGTCATTAACAGGCTTGACAACAGTCCGAACTTGATAAGAAGCCGTTAAAGAGATCCATTTAATTTTAATCGAGTGAGCTTGAGCAGAAAGATATGTAAAACCTGCTGAACAGCAGATTTTAAGGATTCACGCTGGACGTCCATGATTTACATCAAGTTGAGAAAAAAATTCAACAAAAGCTGCCAGAAAAACCTCTGAGGGCATTCTGAATAAATAAATGTAATATAGTTCCTCATTTGCAGCTGGTACAATATGTAAGAATCACTAACATGTAGTGTTTAGGATGTGGAGAGAAAAGCACAGACATGGACGGTGGCCATCAATGGCCAAAATTCATCCAAACATGAACATGTCTTCAAAGTAAAAGTAAAAGTCACTTTGAGGGGGTCAGTTACCACTGACTGCCAGTTCTCCTTTGTTGGTGCAACTTTTTTTTTTTCTCTCTACAAACTGTATTAACTAAACCTGAACTTATAGTTTATAAGTTGGCAATGCTTCAGTGATATCACTGATCTCCATGCCTGCTGGGAGGTCTTTTCTGCAATACAATTTGACAATTCTAAACTTGATTTGTTTCAATGAGCACTTTTAGGTTTATTGATTTGGATTAAATAGACCCACAAAAGCCGCTGGCTTGCTCGGGGTATTTGCCGAGGTCCAGCAGTTGGAGAGGAACCGAGCCAGCCTTCACTGCTGTGTCCCTCAGTGCCTCATAGCCAATACACATGTCAATAAACATCGCCAAGTTCAAGACCAGGGGAAGAAAAAAGAAAAAGGAAAATAGTCAAGCTTTTTCCAAAGAACTAAACTAGGTGATGGACCACATGGCACTAAAATGCTCTCCCTTTCCCAGTTTCTTTCCTTCTGTACTCTACCTCATGGTACCTTAAAATTCTTTTTTTTTTTTTTTTTTTATCTCCATCTCTTCCTCGGCCTCCCTTCTTTGCCTCCTCTTCACTTTCTCTGCCTTGTCAAAGGGCTTCAAGCTCAATAAAATACTCTGTCAGCGTGCGATGGAGTAGGTGTATTCAACACGATATCGACACAACCTTGACACGACGTGGGTTGAGCACAGAGGTAGCGGCGATGCTTCAGCAGCAAATGACCGACAAGCCCACCGAGAATCAAAGTGATAGAAAAAGACAAGAAACTGAGTCTTAGTAATGTTAAAATAAAGTTGCTTTGACAGTCCCGTTGATCCTTTCCCTACAAATGGCTCGGTTTTGTTCTCTTCTTGGGGTTTTGTGCGCCATTATACTTCAACATGGAGGAGTGTTCTGCGGTCGGCTCTTCTTGACATCTCATTTTGAATGTTCACAAAGTGCCTTTTTCCCAGGTTGTAATGGTTTTCATCTTCCTGTCCAACATTGCTTTTCTGTCTTTTTTCTTTTCTAATTTTTTTTTTTTTTTTTTAACAAGGAGGACTACTCAGCCCAGTCCTCTTGTCGACATATTATATTCAACATCCCGTTTATAAGGTGGTTTTCTATGTAGTTATTTTTCCATGTTGATTTCCTACACGCCTCATCTCCTTCTGTTTGCATAATTTGGATATTCTGCTGTGAGAATGCATGTTGGGCAGTATACTGAATGTTAAACAGAATTCATGGTGAAAGTCAACCAGGAATTGTACAGACTTAGCAGGCGATTTTCTACGGATGTTCTGAATTATTCAAAAAAGCTTTTTTCTTTATTAAAAAAAAAAAAAAAAAAGGTTCTAGGCAGCCATTCTGTTT
The DNA here is from genome assembly GCF_933228915.1 of Telmatherina bonti. NCBI lineage: Eukaryota > Metazoa > Chordata > Actinopteri > Atheriniformes > Telmatherinidae > Telmatherina > Telmatherina bonti. The sequence continues at coordinate 27,908,349 of NC_136616.1, forward strand.
TGTAAAATAAAGTACTCCGAGTGAGTAATATGGAGGAAGTGTGTCGGAGTGAAAAAAGGAAGGCTGCATTGCCCACAGGCCTGCAACTGTTAGCAGCGTATAACCAGGGTCGAAACACTTCATAATACAGAAAGATGTTGAGCGGCAAATTAGTTAAAACATGTTGAGGTAGGAAAAAACGGAGACAAAACTCTGACTATGCCTACAATTTCAGTATCACTGAAGGTCTTATCCTGTTTTTTTTTTTTTAAACATTTTTCTTCATCTATCCACAGTCTGCTCTTCAAAGGCCACTCAGAGCCTCTCCTAATATTTTATTACCAGTAATCTTTTGAAATTAACATCTTTAACCAATAACAATAGCAGCCAAATGACATAATATACATCTTCCTTGTGAAAACTGGATGACATCTGAGCTATTTTCTGCTATTACTGCCAGCGACATTTTCAATTAAGAGACATTAATTCAGAGCTGATTCAGTGAAGTGTGCTCACTCATGCAGCCAGTGGAGAACAACTTTCTGCGGAGACACTGTTACAGGCTGTTTATCAGCAGATTAATGCAAAGCTATTGTTGCGCTTTGAGCATTCGGCGATCAACGGGGACAATGCATTTCACGCATAAACATTTACAAGCATTTAAATAGTACTCATTTTGAAGACTGCGTACCATGATAGATCATTTGTTTAGAAGTAAAAGCTGAAGCTGTGAATACATTAACCTGGCCACTGTTATATTGTGATTTCTTATTGTTCATCTATAATAATAGAAGACATCATGTGGTAAGACTGGTAGGGCCACAGAGGGTGTAGAAGCAATCAGTTTAATGGGTCTTTGTTCTTCCTTTTCCACATAAAGCACTGTAGAGTTGTTACATAAATGTTCAGGAATACCGATTGCTTTATTCTGTCAGACTGACTGCATCGAGTTTCACTGTACTGCAGGCAGATTTTGAATTATTCAGAAGTGTTTCTTGTGACCTCTGAAAGACAGATGACCTGCCGAAAACAGGATGAAACAGATATATAAACCAGAAAAGTGGCTGGATGCTGCCTGTGATGAGCAGTGAGTGCAGTGGTTTGGACTAAAGTAAATACTTGTTGGTTGTAGTCCTAAGTGGAATCTGCAGGACTGTTTGGTCTCCTCCCAAAGTCCAAAGGCAAGCAAGCATGCACAGTTACCCTATCTTTACTCACCAAGTGCTTCTGTCAAACAACTTATGAGTGAAGACGTACAGAAGGGAAACATCAGGTTTATATTTTGGCCAACATGTCTGGAAAACTTGCCACCTTCTGGGGGGAAATGGGAACTGTGTACCTCATGAAGTACAGCCACACCAGTTCCTCTTTCTCGCCCTTGTTCTCTCTGAGATACAAGTATGGTTAAATTTTAGTGAACTGACTAACTGGTTGTAGCAATAAGACATGGCAACATCAAATAATTCAAATACTACTCTGTAGTGAATCGTCGTACAGAAGTATTTAGGTTCCCGTATGGTGGTTTGAATGTTGGTGAAGAGAAGTCAGAGCACAAACAGACACAAGACTAGCGCTTTAGACACCTGAATAACTGTTTATTTTTACTGTCATTTGTTCGATCTTGAAACTTAGCATCATAACTAGACATTATTCAGGTTTAAGCAACACAGTTACTAGCTAGGTTTACGTAATTTGACTGGTCAGTTTTCATCCACACTTTCCCAGCACCTTTTTGTTTCGACAAAACATTTCTCAATGCATTTCTTTTTCTCCCATTAAGATTCTTACAGAGAGCATGCAAATTTCCACTTTATACATACAGCACTTTTTTCTCTACAATCACAGCAGGAATATCTGGAGCTATGTGGGAGTAAATGAGTTTCCCTAAGACAATTTGACACACAGACATGCTTGGGATTGAATCATCAACCATTTGATTGAAGTGCAACCAGCGTACTCACCTTTTGCCAATGAGCAACATCCAAGATTGTCAGGTTTGAAATATACAGATTAACCATAACAAGTCAACTTTAGTGTTTATTTGGGATGGCAGGGATCCTTACAAAATGTGAATAATGCCATCAAAGTGATAACAGGTGATTTATCTTAGTCTTTGCTCTTTGATGAACTGGATACCTGCCCAGGAAAGCCTCTGTATCTAAACCAAGCCCTTTACAGAAAACTGCAGGTATAGCAGATGGATAGATGGATTATTGTTGAGTTGAAGTACAGGTGGACTCCAGGACTGTGATATTTAATCAGAGAGGCCAGTAGAGCCCAGACTGTACTGGTTTAAATTTTGAAAGATATATCTGGTTATGACAGTGTATAAGCTTTGGTAAAGACTAATCAGGGGAAACGCCACGAGTTGAATCTCTGGCGTTGCCGAGGTGGCATTTATGCAAAAGGCAGGGAGTATTCTGAATACAGAATAACTCCAGATATTAAAGTAGTGTTGCTGGTCCAGATATTCATGCTGATGTCCACTAATCAGGACTGGCCAACTCAGTCCTGCAAGATGGCACAACACAAAAAAACAGCCACCAGATTTGTCCATTTCTGGCCATGTTATAATAATCGATGGAGACATTTTACTTTCTTATCAGCTGCTCTCAGGTTTCCTTTCAAAGAGATACTGATCTGTAGGAGATGATGTCTGTAATTTAAGCAATATATTGATTTTTAGTCTCATGTAAAGGTCAGTAAAGAACATTTATCTACAGCAGAAATATTTTGCTTGCAACTTTAAAACTGTGTTGGAATCAGTGCATTGGAGTTTAAATTTGATCAGTCAACATTTTATATATTTTCTCAATCAAAAATGAACCATTTATGACCAATTAAACCCAAAATTTACTTTCTTTTTCAACAGGTGAGAACAAAAAATGTGTCTGCTCTTATGATACTAAATCTACACACTTAAATATTGTATAACAGGTACGATTCATATGACGTTTCTTTCAGTGACAAACCCACCAATATAGATCATCTGGATTTTGTTTATCCTCAAGTTTATAGAAAGTTTTAGTCTAGACGTTTTAGCTCTTTTTTTTTTTTTTTTTTTTTTTTTTGGCTTATGGTTTGGTTGCCATTGCTTTTTATAGACAAGTTCTGGTCAATTCACTTTAATTTTCCGGCCTCAACTGGGTCGTAGCAGACATGTAGCGCATTAGGCTGCTAGGTGAGCCATTTTCAGCAGCTGGAGATCAGATGTTATTTTTCAGAGAGACAAATAGACTAAAAAGATCAAACGACTGCTAGAGTCCTAAAATACTTTTTAAAAACTTATCAGGAGAAATGATGCATGCAGAATATTAGAATTATCGGGATGAATCTAAACCTTTTACTGCTTTGATTATTTATACGACTTAACTGTAACCTAATTCATAGATTGTTTTACAGCCTTATAATTGTTATGGTATTTAATATTGCGGGTGTCCTTGAACGTTGCACGTAGTACCACCCCTTGCCTACAGGTGCTGGAGGATTGGTATGTGGATTTAATAAAGTGAAACACGGAATATGGCTGAAGACTGGCTGCGTGCATTTATTAAACTCAACGAGTAAATAGAATATTACATTGTGTCAGAAACCAAAACTTACAGCAGTTCCGACCGTTTCCAAGATGGATTCACCAAGCGTGCCGACGCTGCGCATGGAGTGGTACTCCCCTAATCTACCCGACGCATGGCGGCGATTTATACAGCATGTGAAGCTAATGTTCTCCGGACCGCTGCGCGACAACAACGAGGACACCCAATGTAGCTACCTCTTTTATGGGTAGGCGAGAGAGGCAGAGATGTTTATAACATGTGGAACCTGACAGCCAAGGAAGAGAAGAAGCAGAGTAGATAGAATATTACAATAACTAATCATGAAGAAGATGCATCTATTATCCGAAAAAGCTTGAGTCAATTCACCATAAAATCTAGATGTCCCATGTCTGAAGAACTGCATTTAAAAAAGTGATAATCTAGCAGGCCACTAAGTCATTTCAGACATTACCATAACAAAGCTGACACTTGTCACTGTGGTCCATCTTTCTTTTGGTGACTCATGTCAGAGTAAGGAAACCTAAAATCAATTTGGTGCCCTACAAATGATGGCATCTCAGTTCACTGGCTGTAGATTAGCAGAATCTAATGGAGCGCTTAATAATTCATAATAATTCTACTCAAAAGCTAACTCCAATAGCAACACCCATTCTCTCTGTTTTCCTATTTTTAGAGCAGCATAAGCTGCCATTAGATGAATGTTTAGTTGACACCACTGCCCCATGCGTGTTTAATTCCATATTTTACATTATGGAATATATAATTTTCATATTCTTGTTCAACTTCATACTAGAGCAGAAAATTATATAGAGAATATCGGCGTAATATCAGTTAAATGGAAGGATTTAGATCTTTTTTGTAGTCGGCATAGGACGATTAGCACAGTGATAATATGAGGGCTGCATCCTGGAGAATGTCTGTTTTGTGCATATTTAGTAACTAGCCCAGATGCACATTTTGTTATTCTCCTGTCATCTTTCTCCCCAGAAAAGGGTCGCCACAGGGAATCACCAGCTTCAAACTACCGAGCCAGTATGGAAGCCCCATTCGCACGGTTGTACTTTGCACATTTTACATCAGATGCCCTTCCTGATGCAACCCTCTGCATTTGTCCTGGCTTGGGACCAGCCCACAGAGAACACTTGTGTCCCTATCGGGGCTGCAACCAGGATGCACATGTGCAGAAGTAGAATACATCCCTGGCTAATAAACCTGATAGCAACATAATGCACTGATGATTTGTTCTTTTTTTGTGTAGCCACAATTTATATTATACTCTTTGTCAAAAGAACTAAGAAAAAACATTTAGAACTTAATAAAAATTTACATTAAATACATTTTTTTTTTTTTTTGTACTTTCCACACTTTGAGCCCTAAAGTCCCAAAATTAAAAAAGTATTTGAACAAGAGCTTTGGTTGGTGCCACTTTTATTCCCACCTGATACTAAGTGGAAACAATAATTTGAATTTATTGCAGGTTAATTATGTTTTAATAGCTAATTCCTGCACTGCCCAAAAACCAACATTTAATGCAAATTCTACTTCCATCCGTCCGTTTCAGTCGGGTGTTGACTGAGCATTTGCTTCCCTGTTTGTGTGTGTCTTACTAGATATCTCTGCATGCGTGTGTGAAGTGTGTGAGCATGTCAGAGAGAGGTGATATTGTTTCTGGCAGAAATATGTTGCAGGTTTGGGGCTCAGGTGGTTCTGGTTTGTCTCTGATCAGAGCAGACACACAGCATGGCAGAGAAACACACCGGCTCCGTCTCTTTCTTGATTTAGCTCAATCTCACTCTAGTTTCTAATCCCCTTCGTCTTTCACCCTGCACTCACACACTCATGTGGCGAGCTGTGGCGTATGCTCTATCAATCTTCCTGAACATTGATCCCGGGCGGCAGCGTGGTTCTATGGCCTCTGCTTTCTCACACCGGAAGCAGAGTCAGAAGAAGAGGCAGAAGCTGTGTTTGAATAAAGCCATCTGGAAAAGACAAGTGTGCCCCAGTAGCACAGTAAACTATACATATTTATGTCTCTTTTACCTGCATTTACAACCTTCCTGAGCAGCTTTTTGTATGGTTTAGAATATACTGCTTCAAAGACTGCAAATGTGAAAAGGAATGGGGACAAAATGGTGGACAACAGCTGAACTGCCTGCCGTTTATAGAGACAAAAGCTGGTTACATATTCACATTGTTAAAACTGTTGCACATTATGTAGTTAGAAAACAAGTAAGAAATCTGAGGAGAGTTTTTTTTTCTTGCTTAATGAAAATTACACTGTGTTCTTACTGAATCTGGTAGCGAATAGTAAAATCTTTATTTGTGCAGCAATTCAGCAGAGCAGCAGCTTGGAATCAGAGGCTATAGATCACAGCTGTGAGTGTGTGCATGAGCCGATTCCACCAGGGAATTACTGAAAACCACTGCTCACCGTGTTGTATTTTTACACAATGTAGCCTGTGTAGCAGTCCTGCTTTTTACACTGCATTGTTTGCAGGGTAATAATGCACCTTTCTGCATGTAAATAAGCAATTGTTTTGAAAGAAAAATCTAATTCTCCTGGGTTGAAACACTGGGACTATTTTTCACTATGCTGAACCCCTTTTAGTTGCTCTTTTATAGCCTTCTAGAGTGACAACCAGCAGAGTCTTAGCCACAGAAAAAGGATAGTAGATATGAATAACCTTATGGCATTTTACATATTGATTTTTATACTTGTACTGTATTGTAGGCTTTTAAGTGTTTTTTTAGGTATATTTCATGCTTTGAGGTTTCTCAAGCAAAATAATAGTCCTTCAATGCCAAATATGCAAATACTATATAATCTGTAAAGGTCGGGGAAGCATTTCCCCCGACAGTCAGATTTCTAAAATTGCACAGTGTCCACCAAGCATTAGTGAAACCTAAGATACAGCATCTATGCTGTCATGAAGGAATATAATTAAAGATAAAGAAAAAATAATGCATCTGTGCAGCTTTGTGCTTGGATATAATATTAATATAGTAAATCCCTCTTTATTATGATAAGTTATCTTCATTAGGGGGACCAGGGGGCACAAGCCTTTCTAAAATCCTGGATACGGCCCTGGCTACCAGGTTAACAGAAGGTTTCCAGGGAATAATTTTTTACCTATTACCTACCTATTTTACCTTCTGCACTAAACAACACTTATCTGCACCATAAACAAAAGAATAGTTTTCCTTTATTCATGTCTGTTTATCTTAAAATGTGCAAAGATTTATCAGCTGTACATATTATCTATTCCAGCATGGGATACGGGTATGAAATTAGATGAGACTAGAAATCAGAAGTCAATTGAGGGTAACTGTACTTTGTGATGGAGGATGAAAGGAAAGGCATACAGTATATAAAAAAGGAGGTTGGGGGGCATCTTACTTGGGATTAACTGTTTCAAGCGCTTTGCTGACTGTGGCAGCTCAAAAAGTTGTGTCTGTGCCAGTGTCTTTGATCACCAAGAAAATCCCCTCATGTCAAACTTCCTCCGACTCCCAACTTCAAAAAAATACCCCAAATCAAAGAGCATCACGCAGCAAGAAAAAGATTCACCTGCATAACCCTTAAAAATAGCATTGGGAGAAATATGTTGCAAAATCTCACCAGTCACTTTTTCCTCAGAGAAACAAGTCCAAAAGAAGGAAAACTGGGGGGACGGAGGGGACAGAGATGAAAGCGTGGCTAAAATTGCCTCAACAATGTGAGTGCTGCAGGTAACAGGGAAATGAAAGGTAGACTGGGAGTTTTGTGCCCTTATTCCAGCAGCCAATGAGACCTATATCTTCTAAAGTGGGGCACAAGCGTCCTTGGATGTCCCCCTTTTTATTTTTCCTCTTACTAGATTTGATGTTATGATCATTGATTTGGAATACGGATGGCTTAATATATGTGTAGCTCCTTATTCAATACCAATTTTATCCTTGAGCGAGAAGCTGAGGCGCTATAATAATGCCTCATTGTGTGAGCTGGTTGCAAGGGGGCTTTGTTGCTCAAATTCTTGACAACAATTTCGTTTCAGGGACAATACTGTTAGCTGGCCAATGTATTTTCAAGGGCACAGTGGTGATGATGGTGTCCGAGCTCCTTTTGTCATTTAAGAGCGAGATAAGCACCTCTGGAAAGCACTGTGGATGGCTTTATAATGGCTGTCCATGTTTTATTAGCCAGGCTTGCTCAACCAAGGTTACATAATGCTAATGATTTGTATTCAAAACACTTTTTCCTTTAATTGCAGTGGTAAGCACATACATTTGCAGCAACACATTGGTATGCATCTCATATCCAAAGTCCCACCTAAAGATGTTTGATTTTTGTGCAAACGTGTGTGTGTGTGTACGTATGTGTGTCTGTGTGTGCTCTCCTCTACTGTGTGTGTACACATCCCCCAAAAAGAATTCAAAACAAGAAAAAAGGAAAAACATGCAACAAAAATACCTTCGTCTCGAGGCTTGTTCATTGAAGATTCATCAGTTTTTTTTGTGAGCGGACCTAGGGTTAAGAAAAAAAGGGGGGAAAAAGAGAAAAGAGAAAATTCAAAAAAGATTACTGGCAAAAACCGAAAAAAAGAATATCAAAAAAAGAAAAGAAGCAAGAGCAAAAAGGACAAATCAGCAAGAGTTCATGTTTGCTTATTGTGTGTTTTTCTTTCTTTTAAAAAGAGTACAAAAACAAAAAGCATCACAGACACAGATTTTATCACAAGAAAAGACACAAGATCAAAGAAAGCGGTTTCGGATGTGGTTTCCTTTTATTCCCCTACAGAAGAAAATGGCTGCCACTGTTTACGACCCCATTGTTTCGCTCTCTCTCTCTCTACTTAAAAACCTTGTTTGTTCACTCACTCTACCTTCCTATGAGCTAATTGCTTGGTGGGAGGGCAAAAGTGAATGGAAAATAATGGTCTCAGTGGTTTGAAGAACAGGACCAGCCATTTCTCACAAATTTTAAGACAAAATAGAAACACGTTTCGAAAGATTTTGTGGTCTTTTTGTTTTTGTTCGTTTGTTTCATTTGTTTTTTTAAAAAAAAGGGGGAGCACACCGGTAGAGGAAGAATGGCAGGTTTAGGTCCTGATCCTTAAATGTCAAGATTTAAACACTGACATCTCAGCAGTTAAAGCACACAGGACAACATTAGTTAATAAAACCTTTAAAAAAAAAAAAGAAAAAAAAAAAAAAAAAAAAAAAGACACACTGGACACAAAGACACCTTTAATAGACGGTCTGCACAGACACAATGACCTTGCAAGGGTAAAAATAAAAAGCATGTTAATCATGTTTCAGGTGAAATGAGGAACAGGTGTTTCAGTATTTGAGTGTGTGAGTGTGTGTGTATTGTCATTATTTAGTTAAACCAGAGCGCTATTCCCCAGGCGTGTAAATAATTACATAGCACAACAGCAGCACGTCAATTTGAAATGACAAGTAAGCGTGACGCTAATTGCACAGAGGAGTGCAGGTAAAAGGTGAGTGTAATTTGATCCCCATCTGCCCACTGGCTGTTTGGTGGTTAATTAAATATATTTTTAAAAAAAAGAAGTGTCTGAGGGAAAGGAAGAAGGAACTCCCTCTTTCACTTCATCCGTCACCTTTTCTTCTCTTTAAATAAACATTGTGGGTATTTCTTTTTAAACCACATCTGTCATTTAGTGTCCCTTGACCTCTTTTTCACAAACAAAAAGTTAAAAAAAAAAAAAAAAAAAAAAAAAAAGGCTTCAAAATCAGTTTTTATGACTAGCGCCTCTTATCCACCTGTTGCCGGTTCTGCCCGGCTGCGATTATCATGTACAGATGTCACAGCAAAGAATCAAACACACCTTTTAGTTTTTACTGACAGTACATTTTGTATACCGTTGGCCCCATCAAGCAGATGGTAAACACTGATTGAAAAAAAAACCTTAACCTTAGAAACCCACAGGGTGAACACTGCAACATAAATACTTCACCTTTCATCACTTGTGCTTTCATCTGGTAAAATATAAGTTTGAGCTTTGACAGTCAAATTCTTTGATGAATATGTGAAAATGTACAGTAATGCAGAGTACCTAGGAGTTTCTTCTCGACTGGAATAAAAACCTAGCCTGTATACACAGCAAGATGGATGAAGAGCTGCAGAATACATGTTAACAATTATACATATCTAGTATGTGCTTTTAGCGTCTAAAAAGGTGCTAGATCTAGAACACATGGTTTCACATGAATGCACACACTGACATGTTACATTAACTTATAAACAATCTTCAGGGATCTTTTTACAGGATCTTAAACGCAGAATATTTTACACACATTTAATGTTTAATTTCATTTGCTGCTTGTTTTTGAAGCCATCGTGTTGACGATTAAGTGTTTTTAAATTGTCTATGTTGTGTAAAACATCCTCTAAATCACAGGATTTGCCATAAAACTGATAAAGAGAGTTGGTTTGTAGGAATTCTGGGGAAATAAACAAAAATGAGGGCAATAAATATGCAATCAGTTCACTTTTCACCACTTATTAATAACACTTAAGTAAAATGACAATGTATTTCAGTATTTTTGCATTCCTGGAGACCCCACAGTTAGCACATTCACATTGCATTTGTGGGATGAGCAGCAGAGTTGTGTGTTTGGGTTGGGCCCATGAAAACCTTGTCAAGTCTTTCTACCAATCAGATTATTCCACTGTCGACCCTTATTGTGAGCTTCAAGTGTTGACATCAGGTGTCTGATTAGTACCTGGACATGTCTTTGAATTGTATTTCATGCAATGATATTTAATTCCAAATCATTTATCACCTGACTCTCCGTTTAAACATGTGAAGGTAAGTACTTAAATAACTGTTTCCTTCATAAGTTATATTTCTGAAGTTTAAGTTGGAAGTTTGAGTTGAATATTGAGTTGTTTTTGTTGAACAATTAAAAAAAGCATCATGTTGTTAACCCTGTAAACCAACAGAAAAATAATTATCTTAAGGCCCACTTGCCTGCTTTTTAAGGAACATTTTAATGCTAAAAGAAAACCATTACTCTTTTTCAAACAAAAATGAAGGAGTACAGTAGGGAGGTGGGTAGTGTCAGGGCCCAGAAAAAAGTGTAAAAAGTGATATTTATTGACATCTGAGGTGGTCTGCGATGATATCCAACCATTTGTCTTCACTCTGTACGCCCCAGACTTCCAGTACAACTTAAGAGTCCTGTCATCTGCAGAAATACTCTGATTACTCTGCAGTTGTCGGATGTATCAGTGATGGACAAGAAGCAGAGTACAGATAACTGATTAGTCAATTTGTGAGCTGCTGCAGAAACAAGCACCCCATCTTGAACAGAAACAATATAAAGAAGATGATTGTTGACTCCAGGAGGAACAGAAGGAAACAAAACAGTGTTTACATCCTGGTAGAAGAGGTGGAGGAAAACAAGTACATCAGAGTCCTCTGGACAACAAACTGGACTGGAAATGTAACACAGAAGCATCTAAAAACAAAGGACAGAGCAGACTCTACTTCTAAAACGCCTGAGATCGTTCACTATGTGCAGCAAGATGTTGCATTTCTTCTATAACTCTGCTGTGGAAAGTGAAGTCAGCTTTGCAGTATCTATCAGTGCAGCAGCATCAGAGCCAGAGACGTGGAGAAACAGAAAAAACTGACCAAGAAAGCTGGTTCTGTGTTGGGGACAACTCTGGAGCTGATTGTCCTGAGAAGAATGCTGCACAAGCTGCTGAACACAGAGGAAAAGTCCTCATATCCTCTCCTCAACAGAGAAGAAATAACAGTGTGCTCACTGTGAGACTTCATCAAGTTATTTATTGTTCTAGTAGGTCTTAAAAAAAGATTTACCAAATTTACTTTAATTTAATTTTCATTTCATTCCACATATTTGTAAACAGAAGAGGAACATCTGACTGGTTTGATTCAAGCTCTGTGGCACATAAATATGGGTGGTTTCTCTGACATTTCAAAACCAATTTAACCCAATTTCAGCTAAACAAATTATCAATTTAATATAAAGTCAAACATAATGAACCAAGTTTCTCTCTTTATGAATCTTTGTATGACTGAAATATTAATTCTAATCATTAGAACAAACTCCAGACAGACAGAAGTTGATCTTTGCCTTCCTAGTAACGTTCAGTAAAGGATGAAAACAAAGATCCAGTAAAAATATGACTTTTCCTTTTGTAAAAGGTTTAGAAATGATAATATATCACCTTCCCCCATCCAGCACTGAACATGCTACGAAATAGTATTTCACACCAGTTATTTACACTCTCCTCTGAGTGAAAAAGTTTCCGTTTTTCTCTCCTCTTCGCTTTATTCTGTGTCTGTACTGCAGGCCGACTTTGAAGCTGCTTATATAAGGCATCACAGTAGCTTCACTACTCCCGACGGCCAAACACACACACACACACAAACGCCACACTTACTCAGTTCTTAACAGTAAGCACATGCAAAGCAGACACATGATGCACACAGGCAGGGGATAAGTATGGAAATGCACGTTCATTACAATATAAAATGTATGCAGCCAGTGTGGTTAAATGTAAAGATAGCAGAGGCATCATTAATAGTCGTGTTATTGTGTGTTAATGTAGCTGTTTAACTCTACTAGTGCATCATCTGTGCTGTATGTATGAGGAAAGACAATGGAATTATATGTAGACAAAACTTTGAATATATTGTATTTAATATACTTTCGATTTTAATACTTGTAAGATAAATTTTATATATGTGAATATGTCGTTAATGTAACAGTAAATAAAGAAATGTTTGAACTTGGTCTTTTCCTTTAAAAAAAATAAAGACCACCCAACTCTTTATCAAAGGAATGGCTTCTTGCTATTAAATGTTAAAGCTGATGTAGATGAAGTTCTTTCAAAAACAAATATATGAGAGATGATATGAGAAATCGAGTAGAAAAAAAATCGAATATCAGGATTTTTTGCTTCACAATTCTAAAATAGATTTTTTTTTTTTTGTTAAAAAGAATATATATATATTTTTTTTTTTAATGGTCATTTCATTGTTTTTGATTGATCTTTTTACTTCGTGGGCATTATAGCAGCAGAATGATGCTGCTGTGTTTTTTTCTGAATTGAAACCTTTTTTTATTTCACTAAAAGCTTCATACAAATCTAAGCAGGAAAACTCTGAAGATGCGGCTGATTTGTCTGCTTAGTGTCCAGATATGGACGATTTTCAGCCTCACCTATTTGCCTGGTGACCAGTAGATAAGTGGCTGAGAAATGTGTTTTACTGGTCATTAAATGCATCATTCTTTGTGCCATGCACTGTGAGAAGTAGGTCTTCAGTGGGAAAGTTTATAAGAGTGTGAAAAGATCACCTTTAACACATTTATAGATCATTATGGCTCACATGGCAGCTCTGATGCTGAAGGACAATTTTATCAGTTTGACTTTGCTGCTAAATGGCTAGATGCTCTTTAAGTACTGATCTGATGTCAGTGGTCCAGGAGAAACATTTGGACTATTTATCAAAAGAAAATCATGGTTATCAGAACCTGGGGTCTTCTGCTGCCAGTGGAAAACACTGTAATGCTCCAATCCCTTCATGCTGCAGAAGTTTACAAGCTTGTTTCCTGAAGATATAGATGCATGTCTGACTCTTACTGAACTGAGATGTAATACACTGCTACAGGAAAACGTCACGCTTTGTCTTTTAGCAGGTTGACTGACTACAAAAAACTACATCTACATACTAAATTAGTTGCAAATTTATAAAAATAAATAAATACATTTAAAAAAAAAAAAGTTATTTTGTAATGCTTAAAAGGGGGAGTGGGCAACCTAAGACTGTTTTTAAGGAGTATGTTGTCAGTCCTTTTGCCATTTGATATTCAGTCATTCATTCATTTGGCATACTGCTTATTTCAATAAAGGGTCGCATGGAAGCTGGAGTGTATCCTAGCAGGTATCAGGCAAGAGGCAGGTCTGTTCGATATTAGTTGGATCTCCAACTCAATCTGTTGGTTTCCTTATATAGGCTATTATGAACTGGCTTTCATTATGTTTTCTTCTCTGTCTGTAAAGCATCTTGAGATGGCATTGCCGTGATTTGACGCTATATAAATAAAGTTGAATTAAATTGAATTGAAAATTGAAATTGTACAAATACCTTCTGTCCAATAAAACAGTACATGATTCCTCATCTGTGCACATGTTCACAACTGGTCATAATTACAATGAACAGTACATTTTAGAGGTGTGGGTAACAATGATTCTCTTGCAAATTCTTGTCACTGAACAAGATCTATGTTGTTCTTGTGGTTTTCATCTGCATTGTTGGACATATCGCCTAAAAGTTACAATATGATGAACCCATTGCTACTGATGGTTCTAATAAAAGAAAGTTAGAGAAAATGAAAACAAACCGGTCAGGCACCTTTGCAATCACTGCATTTTAGTAAAATTTCTATGTTATTGTTTTCATGGTTTATAGTCTGTTCAGTCAAAAGGTTTCCATTGTATGACATGTATTTAGTTCTTTTTGGATCAGCTCATAAGTTATATTTTTCGATTTGCAAATATGAGTTAACTGAGATAAGTCAGATTTGAGTGATCCAAGTTCCTGAAGAGTTTTTTTGGTAGAGTTTACATTAACTCGTCTCCCATGACCAATTGCAGATCCCAGTTTATGGCGACCATTTCTTTCAACTTTCAAGCCCAGACTGCTCATGCTTCGACTTGCAGCCACACCTGTTTAAACCATCTACTTTTGTTTCAGTTTTGATGCAGAGAGTAGCTCATGCACTAAAGAAAAGACTTCTTTGTCTTTCAGGGTTTGAGTGAGTGTGGGTCAGAATGTTTATGTGCTGGCATGGGAGTAAGTAGGTGCTGAGCAGCTCATTTGGGCAATGTGTGCCAGTCTGGGATGATCTACGAGGACATGGAACTCTGTCTGACAGCTTGTGACTGAGCACCAACCATGAAAGATGGACGCTTGTTCGGAGCAGTTCCAAAGATTGTGTGGAGGAGAGAGAGAGAGAGAGAGAGAGAGAGAGAGATGGAAATGAAGGCAGAAAGCTGAAAGAGAGATGGGTCTGTTTTGAATGTATCTTAGAAGAAACATATTGCTGAAAAAATGCAATGAACGGCTCAATGAAATAAGTGTGTGTGTGTTCATGTGAAAGCAGGTTGTAGATGAGTAACTGGGATGAGTGAGATGTGTCTTCCCCTTTGAGAATCGTTCACCCACGCACGTTTTTCTTACTTCATGTGTCGTAAGTACATGTTGAGCAGAATGAGTATGTGTGTGATGATGCAAGACAGTGAGAAGATGTACAGACAATCAAGCAGGCAGGCAAGCAGACACACCGCTGCCAATCGTCTGCTTCATTATCACCCCCCCACAGCTCCCTCAGCCTGTAAGCTGTGCATGAATGAGTGCATGTGTAAGAGAAGTGTGTGGGCAGATTACAGACAGATAGCTGTGATTCCATACAAACAACTGTGAAGTCCATTTCATGTGAATGGCACTTGAATTTGCATCCAGACGTTCACCTATCGCAGGTACTTTGAATGAATTTATATGAAGGTCATTAATCACCCTGACACACCTAGTTTCTACTGCTGTCATATCGTTCATTTTCAATTCTATTCTCTTAAGAAAAGGATGTGATCTGCATGAGTGAATAGGATGTGAGCTCCTAAACCTGCAAGCAAGAGATATTGTAAATCACACCATTTTTTTTTTTTACTATTTTAGAGGTACTACTTTGAATGAAATTATCATGTAAAATATATATTTTTGTTATGTTTGAAAGCAAACAAAAGCCTGACATTTTGTTTTGGGCCTCCCAGGTCTGAAACTATCCGATTTAGTGAGCAGATTTTCAGTGTACTGCTGGGTCACAGACCCAGCTCAGAGTAGAATTATCCAGCCTCTCCGGTTTTCATCTTAACCCACACTTCACATCATGCTGCATTCGCTGTGCCCCAAAAAGGGGCAAAAAACAGGGTTTTTCTTGCTGTTTTGCTTAGTTTGAGATAGATATGAGCAAATAATGCATCTGAATTACAACAATCTTCTGTCCACACAAAAACTAACATCTATAAAACTGTAACCATGATACAGTCAAGGAATTCAAGGAATAACATGCGATTTTGTGACAGGGGATTAACACTGGGATTTTGATTGGTTTTTACTGGCCAGTGGGCAGGAACATCAGTATGTTTGTATTTATATACGATATTTTCATTCGGGAACAAAACTGCCACTGTGTGTGCTCGTGTGAGCTCTCAGGCTACTTACTGTAGAGTCTTTTATATAGAAATGTAGCACTAAAGCTCTCAAAAGCAGAAGATTTTACAAAAGAGAGGGACAGATATCAGTGAATGGGTGAATCTATGGGATTTTAATCACAATACTTCATTAAAACCCAAGAAAACAGCTCCAGCTTGTTAGAAAAAAGCCCAATATGAGTGTTTTTAAAACTAAAAAATGAAACTGATGGTCTTTTATGCAGAGTCTTTTAAACATGATAGAAAGTTCTGGTTCATTGTCTTTGTATAAGGCCTAAAGGGACGTTTCTCATCCTTTTGTACCAATAATACTTATTACAAAGTAACCTTGCCTGTGGCAGGGTTCAGTAAATAACAGCCAATTGGGAGATTTCAAAGTACAGAAGAAAGACTGATGGCACTGTCAGGACACCGTCCCCAACCTTCACAGGACATCGGAGGGAAAACCACAAAAGTTTAGCAGGCTGGTAGGTCCACCAAGAGACAACAGAGTTAAGAATGTTTATAAGAACTTATGAAATGTTTATTACTTTCTGTTTACCAGTCTTGTCTTTTACAAACACAAAGTTGCAACAGTTTTATCTTTAATCTTGCAAACGGTTTCCCCGTCTTGTCTGAAAAGAAAAGTAGAGGAGATCGGTGATCAAATTCAGTCATTAAATAAAACAAACTTCACATTTTCAGTAGAAATACAGGTGTTCTACAAATCAATCCTTCACATCTGTAGACTAAAAGGATTTTCCTTATTTTCAGGCACAAACTCATAAATTATACTTGTGTAAGCGTCTGCATTCATTAGGTGTTTTATTTTATCTTTCGGACATACAAACTCAAACCTACTGACCCCTGAAGTCCCCCAGGCAAGAGGATGTCAATCAATCCCAGTCTCCTTATCCAGCTAACCGGCCCTCAGTCTGACTGCTCATGCGCAGCTGCTCTCTCTGCTCTGCTGTGTTTATACATTTAAAGCAGCTCGCCTCTCTTGTCACTTGAAATCACTTGTCAGCTTATATAATTGCATGAAAACCACTGTAGGCCATGACATTTTCAATATTTTTAAATGTCACTTCTCTTTCAAAGTCTGTAAAGGAGAAGAATATGTTGGCAAAAGGAATGATACTGAAATAATCAGTATAAATGGCTTGCTGTGGCTCAGTCGTTTAAAGATGACATCAGTTACCACTTTAATTATCATGTTAGTAATAACCAACAGATTCATGTTAAACACAAAGTATTGTTTAATAAAAAATAAAAACAACATTAAAAGTTTACCATGAATCTATCAACGAAAAACAGCTAATATGAACATATTCATACCATTTTAGTTCCTATTTAAAAATGGTATTCAGCTACATAGCTTTTTAGGGAGGATAAATAAGGTGAGACACAGCAAGTGGCCATCTTTAATGTTTTGAATGTTTTTTTGTTTTTTTTTTTACTTCCTCAAGTTTAAAGATAAGTTTTAAAAATGCATATTCCCAGTAAATGTATTTTTTACAAAAAACCTGCATGCATTCAGATCTCTCCTAATTTCAAACAAAGCCCTCATGCCTGCACACAATCAGGGAACAATTCT
Source organism: Telmatherina bonti (assembly GCF_933228915.1). Lineage (NCBI taxonomy): Eukaryota > Metazoa > Chordata > Actinopteri > Atheriniformes > Telmatherinidae > Telmatherina > Telmatherina bonti. Next base: position 27,925,711 of record NC_136616.1, read on the forward strand.
CTCTGCATTAGTGACAATTTGAGAATAAAAAGGAGGATTTTATGCAAAGAAGAAAATTAATTGACTTTAATGAACTGGACATCATAAATATACCACAAACTTAAGAACAGCTGCTAAAACTTGAACGGCCTGTTCAACAGAGAAAATATATTAAAAAATCATTGACTTTATTGCAGTAATAAACTGGGAGTTTCCTGGTGATACCCAGTAGTTGGTATTTATCACCCCATTCTCCTGGAGAGTCCACCTTAGAAATGTTTAACTTTAAAAAGCAGAGTGAGAAAAGATTTGAACATAAACAGGCTGGCAGGAGTTCCCAGTAACAGCTGGTTTATCTCCAGTACTCTGTCAGGAGCAAACCCATTTGACAGATTATTGCCTCTGACTTACAAAAGAAAATAAGATGTAAAAATGTTGTCAATCATTAAACTCCAAGAAAGATCCAAGAAAACCTTTTTTTCCCCCTTCAATAAGCCAGAAAAAAGCCGGAAAACAATAGTGTCACATCGTAATGTAAAATGTGTACATATGCTTCAGGCTCAGTGTTTGATTTGTTTCCTTTTCTTTTAATAACTCTTTCCATGCATCTGTCTGCCTTTCCTCTTCTATAATTCATCTTTTCCTTTCCTTTATTTCTCAGTACTGTTTCCCCTCTCCGTCTTTCTCCACATCATTTTTCTCTTTCTGTCAACTCTCACTCTCTTTTTAGTCTCTGGGTGCCTCATTCCAAAGCCTCAAACTGAGAGCCTGAGAAATATCGATCAACACTGGCTGAAGGGAGAGAATCGAGTCAACAGAAAGAAAAAGGAGGGGGGGGGGGGAGAAAAGGAAAGATGGATGGAGGAGGGAGAATAGGATGCTGACACAGGGTTTACAATATAATGTGTACAAGTGAGGACAAAAAAAAAAAAAGACGGAAATGATGAGATGAAGCAGAAAATACAGCAAAGAGGCTGCTGTTTGGACATTTAGGCTGAGGAAAGAGAAGAGGTAAATGTCACTGTGTTAGAGGTGTGTGACGAATGAGGGAAAAGGAGGAAAATGGGACTGGAAGGGCTTTAAAAAAGCAAAGAAATAAGTGAATTATTAAAAGAAAATATGGTGGAAGAAGAAATACATATATACATACATATATACATATATACATATATATACATACATATATACATATATACATATATATACATACATATATACATATATACATATATATACATACATATATACATATATATATATATATACATACATATATACATATATATATATATATACATACATATATACATATATATATATATATACATACATATATACATATATATACATACATACATATATACATATATATACATACATACATATATACATATATATACATACATACATATATACATATATATATATACATACATATATACATATATATACATACATACATATATACATATATATACATACATACATATATACATATATACATACATACATACATATATACATATATATACATACATATATACATATATACATATATATACATACATATATACATATATACATATATATACATACATATATACATATATACATATATATACATACATATATACATATATACATATATATACATACATATATACATATATACATATATATACATACATATATACATATATACATATATATACATACATATATACATATATACATATATATACATACATATATACATATATACATATATATACATACATATATACATATATACATATATATACATACATATATACATATATACATATATATACATACATATATACATATATACATATATATACATACATATATACATATATACATATATATACATACATATATACATATATACATATATATACATACATATATACATATATACACATACATATATACATATATACATATATATACATACATATATACATATATACATATATATACATACATATATACATATATATATATATATACATATATACATATATATATATATA